>NC_060949.1:12678115-12722546 GCF_022045245.1 Lucilia cuprina | reverse complement strand
ATTAAATTTTGCTTTTATGTACGATCCATCATTTGTCTCACTTTTGAAAATAACCAAACCCCGGACTGAGCACGGCTGGCTTATAGTATAGATAGATTCCCAAGAGAGTGAGACCGAAAGGTGGGATTCGTTACATAAATTTTACATCTTAATGCTGAGGTCTCACTTAAGTTTAGTTATTTGTTGTTATTTTATTTGAAATTGGGTATAAATGAAATTTGTTTTGATTTTTGAAAGATTACACTTGTGATTTTCATACAACTGATTTCATTTAATACCTTCAAATTAGTATATCATTGAGATTTTTGGCATATGGATTATTTCGTATCCAAACTTTTTGAATAGTACTCATATTGTCAAGTATAGTCTATTTGAGACTTTTGTTCTTGAGGACTCTTGAGATCATACTCATGACTAACTTTGATTTGATTTACTTTATTTATTATATTTTAATTTTTTTATTTTATTGGAATCTGTACTATTTTATATGCATATTCAGTTTGTCATTCCGTTTGTAATTTCTATAATATAATCTTCCGACCCTATAAAGTATATATATTCTGGATCCTTATAGATAGCGGAGTCGATTAAGAAATGTCCATCTGTCTGTCTGTTGAAATCAGTTTTTAGAGGACCCTAGATATTGGCGAGATCCGAAATAATTCTTAACGGAGATATGAGCAAAAATCCGAGACAACCTCTGAAAATTTCATCAAAAAATTGTTATAAAAGCAACAACACTGTATATAGAAAAAGATGTACACGTGTGTGTAGATGTATTTGGTTTTGTTCAGCTGTGTATTTTCTACTAAAATACACAGCAAAAAAATATGATTTGCATTTTTTGTTAAAATAAAATAATTTTCCCTTTTGTTTTGCAAATATATTTTTTAATGAATAGAAAAAAGTATTTAAAACGTTTTCAATTATATGAGAGTAGATTGTGAGTTATTGTGCAATAATTTTTATTTTTATTTTGAAATTTAAAACTAACAAAAAATTTTTCCAAGTGCTTTTTAAAAATTTTTTTTTGCGATAAACAAAAACAAAATCTACGTCTCGTCAATGTTTACTAGCAATGAATACGAAAGTGTTGTTGTTTTACTCTTGATTGTATACTGTTAAGAACAACAACAACGTATTGCTAGTATTATAAGCGCATATAGGTGTATAGAAAACACCTGTATACAGCTAAGCGCATTTACAAAAACAAAAGAGTACCATGCTGGATGCTGTTGGCGTCATTGTGTTGTTATTTTTTTCTGTGTTTTTCGTTATGTATGTTTAGATGTCTTTTGGTTTAGATGCCTTGTGTATTTTGTGTTTTATTTCGTTTAGCGTTGTTGTTGTTCTTTTTGTTTAGCTTTTGATGTAATAATAATGTAGTCGGCAAAAAATTTAAAATTAATAAAATATGTTTAAAATACACTATGGTGAAGGGTATATAAGTTTCGGAATATAGCACTCATACTTGTTTTTTAATCATATATAAGATTTTGAGTATGATTTTTTAAACTACACTTAAATATTTATATATTGATTGAATATAGTCAATGATTTAAACAATTTTATTGGTCTATCTTTACTTCTTTTCTGAGTAGTGAATATAGAATACATATTGATTGATATATCGGTGCAATAATTTGTAATTTGTTTATAAAAATATTTTTTTTTTTAAGTTTCTGAAATTTTCTTACAACCCCAATTATTTATTTTACTTTTGTTTTACACTGAATTTTTTAATAATTGATTTATAATGAAACTCACAAGAAGTTGTGAAGATCTTCTACCACGTTTTTCGTTGATATGGAAAATAATTTAGATACTTCTACTACTAGACCTGTTACTAGGTCTATGACAATATCAGCTAGGGTTCCTAATGCTAATAATAATAATACTACAGAACAACAAGTTATTACTACTCTTGATGAAAACAGAAATAGAACTTCTTCAACTTCTATTGATGTAAATCGAATTCGCCAAATGATTTCAGATTCTCTTACAACTGGGGGAATTGGGGGTCATGTTTAATAATATTCAGTTTTCTTCGAAAAGATCAGAGCATGTACAGACTCGATTTAATAGTGTTGGTGAAAGATAACATACAGAGAATCAGTTTAAAACTCGCGATTGTCCGAATCTAAATGAAAGTTCTGAAAAAGTCTTAAATATAATACGGAATTGGCGAATAAAGTTCTTTGGTCATTTTGATGATATAGATGTTGATGAATTTATTTATAGTTTATATATATTTTAAGAGATTCTATTCATGATAAAGTTAGGAAAGCTTATGAGAAAAATGAAAGAATATATAATATTCGAACTAAGAAAAAATAGGCGAAGAAGTTATAAGAAGAAATTTCGCACAAAGTTCCTCATCGAAAAAGTTTAGTTCAAGTTCACTCCATAGTCCAAAAAGGTTAAAGTATTATTATACCCACCATCAAAAAATATGGGGGGTATATTGATTTTGTTATTCCGTGTGTAACACATCGAAATATTGCTCTAAGACCCCATAAAGTATATATATTCTGGGACCTCGTAAGATTCTAAGACGATCTAGCCATGTCCGTCCGTCTGTCTGTTGTTGGCACGATAGCGTCCACAAAATAAGAGATATTGAGATGAAATTTTCCCAAAATATATTTTATTGATCAGAAATGTTTGGTATTGAAAATGGGCAAAATCGGTCAACGATTTCATATAGCCCCCATACAACTGTACCCCCCGGAATATTGTATAAATAGCTTCAAATATTCACAAATTCGTTGTTTATGAAGCATATTATTCTGCATTATGGCAGACATAGGACCATAATTGGCCCTACCCCCCATATAAGGTCCCCTTTAGAAATGACTAAATAGCTGATTACTAGCTTAAAAATGGGAATATAGCGATGAAATTCGACACACATAAGTTTCATGCAAGTCAATATCTCTCAACCAAATTTTATGTATATCGGTCCATAATTGACCCTGCCCCCCATATAACGTCCCCTTCAGAAAATGACTTTAACGCTCATTACTCTCTTAAAAATACAAGTATAGCGATGAAATTTGACATAAGTAAGTTTTTTACTAGCCAAAACCTCTCTATGAAATTTTATGTGAATCGGTCCATAATTGACCCTACCCCCCATATAAGGTCCCCTTCAGAAAATGACTTTAACGCTCATTACTGGCTTAAAAATGGGAATATAGCGATGAAATTCGACACACATAAGTTTTATGCAAGCCAATATCTCTCAACCAAATTTTATGTATATCGGTCCATAATTGACCCTACCCCATCCATATAACGTCCCCTTCAGAAAATTACTTTAACGCTCATTACTCGCTTAAAAATACAAGTATAGCGATGAAATTTGACATAAGTAAGTTTCTTACTAACCAAAACCTATCTATGAAATTTTATGTGGATCGGTCCATAATTGACCCTACCCCCCGACAACACCTCCTCTTTGTGCATACCAAATTTCATTAAAATCGGATTAACCGTTTAGAAGTTACCGAATTATTTCCCTCTTTTTTTTTCCTATACCACTGTGCATACCTTCATATAAAGTCCTCCATATAATAACTATAACGCTCATTACTAGCTTAAAAATTCGACTATAGCGATGAAATTCAACAGAAGTAAGTTTTATACTAGCCAAAATCTCTTTACCAAATTTCCCAGAAATAAGTTTTATACTAGGCAATATCTCTCTACCAAATTTTATGTGGATCGGTCAATAATTGACCCTACCTCCCATTAAATTTCTTTAATGCTCATTACTGGCTTAAAAATTGGATTATAGCAATGAAATTTCACAGAAGTAAGATTTATACAAGTCAAAATTTACCAAATTTTATGTAGATCGGTCCATAATTGACCCTTCCCCTCATATAAGACCCCCTTCATAAAACGACTTTAACGTTAATTATGGGCATAAAAATACGAATATAGCGAAGAAATTTGACATAAGTATGTATCTTAGGAACCAAAATCTTTCCACCAAATTTTGTGTGGATCGGTCTATAATTGACCGTACCCCCTATATAAGGTCCCCTCCATAAAAATACTCATTACTGCCTTAAAAATACGAGTATAGAGATGAAATTTCATAGAAGTAAGTTTTTCACAAGCCAAAATCTCTTTACCAAATTTTATGTGGAACAGGCCTTAATTGACTAATTAATTTTATGTGGATCGAGCCTTAATTGACCTACCCCCATATAATGTCCCCATCAAAAAATTAATTACTGGGCTAAAAACGAGTAAAGCGATGAAATTCGATATAAACATGTGGGAACCAAGATCGTTCTACAAAATTTTACCGAGATCGGTCTATAATTGACGCTACCCCTATATAAGGCCCCTTCAGAAAATTACTTTAAAGCTCAGTACTGGCTTAAAAATACTAGTAGATTTATGAAATTCGACATAAACTAGTTTCGTGTAAGCTAATATCTCTATCTCTTCTAAAGGAACCGAAATCTCTCTATCAATTTTTATGGGGATCAGTCCATAATAACACCACCTCATATAAATTCCGCCCCAGATAATGACGCGAAAAATACGAATATCGCAATACACATACTCGACATAAAACAATTTTGATTTAAAATCTCTCTACCATATTTTATGGCTTTAATGCTCCTTAATGGCTTCAAAATACAAGTAGATCGATGAAATTTTAAACAAATAAGGAACTTAAATCTTCCTACAGACTTTTATGAGAATTGGTCCATATATGTATGTATGTTTTAATAACCCTACTCCCTGTAAAAATTAGCACTGTCAATAGTAAAACCCCCATTAATGGACCTCTTTCAAATGTTACACTGATGTTCTCATTAATATCGATATATAATAATAAAATATTCAAAATATCAAAGTTCATTTATATGGCAGTGATTTGATGGTGGGTATAAAAGATTCGGCATAGCCGAATATAACACTCTTACTTGTTGTAAATTTGTTAATTCTAAGAAGAAAACTACTTGTTTTCCTTTATCCATGAAATTTCTTTTCAAATACATATTCTGATGCAACTTATAATGATTCATTAGACTATCCTTTTAAAATAACTGCGAATCAACTAATATTATTACCTTTAATTGATATTTGTACCATTTCTATGGAAATAAAAAAAACTCAAGTTTTTCTATAACTTTGGACCAGACAATATTCCGAGCAGTATTTTAATTAATTGTGCAGAAGCTATTGCTACTCCACTAGCAATAATATATGTAAATCTAATGGAACTAAACCTAAAAAAATGCAAATACATGCGATTTGCAAGAAAAAGTCCTATCACTGTTAAGTATGTCTTCCATGGATATGAGCTCGAACTTGTTGATAATTTCCTTGATCTTGGAGTTTTACTTGATTCCAAATTAAACTTTATTCCCCATATAACGATGACAGTTGACGCCATTGAATCTGTCCAAAAGCAATTCCTGCTTTTTTTGCCTCCGTGGACTAAATTTTAATCTAATAAATTTGCCTTTGTATTCCGCTAGACTTGCTATAATTAAACTCCCAACACTCAAAATTCGCAGAACAATGTTAAATATTACGTTCATTTTCAAAATTATTACTGGCGATGTCCAATTTTCTAATTAACAACATCGCGTTTAATGTTCCTCGGCTTGCGTCTCCGATATCAATACAATTTTTTAGAGCTAACTATGCAAGTGCAGATCCATTAAGGAGGATTGTCTAATGAATTTAATAAATATTATATTATAATAAATATTAATATTATACAAAAATTATATTTTTGTGAATCTCCACGATTTTGAGATACTTTTAACTGCATTAAAATTTATTCGAACATTATTTCGAAATTAGAAAATGTAAGAAATTGACCTCGAATAGAACTAAAATTATATTTTTGTGAATATCTCCAATTTTGAGATTATTTTAACAGCTTCAAAATTTTTTCGAACATAACTTCGAATTTTCGAACTTAATTTTAAATATTCCAACATAGCATTGTAGTGTCATCAAGTGTACTCCAAACTGCCAAATTTCAGACAATTCGGGCCACCAGAACTGGTTTTAATGGCTTTAAAAATTTGTCGAACTTAAGTTCGAATTTTCGAACATAACTTCGATTTTTTTAATATAATTTCGAATATTCGAATATAATATTGTATTGTCATTAGTTATAATCACAACCGCAAAATTTCAGAAAATTCGGGCTACCAGAATTGGTCTTAAAACAATTTTCCCCAATTAATTCATCGTTCATCTGCGTAAGAAATAGAAATAAACCTATCGCACAGTTCGTTACGTACGACGAATTTCGTCATACGCACTGATTGTGCGTATTTTTATATACTTTAGTGTGTTCTATATCTGACGACGAAAATTCGTTCCGAAAAATTCTTCGTTCGTCCCAATTGTGCGTATAGCATTATATTATTTTTTAAAACTGCCTGTAAGAAACTTTTCAATAGGCAAATAAACCAAAGTCCTTCTAGAAAATATTTTGAACTCTTATAAATATGTTTACTATATTGCAATTATGATCAAGTAATGTCCACGAGCATAGTTGCCAGATGATTTGGGTGCAGAATCGTCCATTTTCGAAAAAAACGTCGTCAAAATCGTCAATAGGTTTTTTGGAAATCGTCAAAATAATTTGTTGTAAATAAACATATTTGATGATATTTCTATCAATTTTTTATTCTTTAGTTTTACTATCGAGATGTTTTTATTAATTTCGATTGATTTTAGTTGTTTTAAACTGTGTAATTTAACAAATATACTTTAAAATTTCTTATATTGAGTTCTTGTAAACTAATATATGATATTCAGTAAATATGTGTATAGGATATTTCCCTATTATTCATATTATTCTTTGGGTAATATTTCAGTTATTTTTGGGCTTAATTTAATTTTAAAAATTGAGCCTTTATTTCATAATGCAATATTACCCTTAAACTGGGGCTACTCTTCTTTTGTATCTTTAAGGTAATTTTTCTTTTTTTACATGTTTTTCATTGAAATGTATTTATTTATATTTTTGGCGCTGCGAATTATGGCCCCAGCTAAAATGATCCCAAAACATTAAACGAAATATGGCCCCAACAAAGATACAAGAAACAAAAACACGAAATTTTTTTTTTTGGGTATTTTAACATTTTTTACATTTGGGGTAATACTGCATTTTGCAAAAAAAAAAAATGACACCAATGTTGTGAAATGAAGAATACCCCAAAACAAAACTTTTTCTTCTTTGGGGCTAATTTTCATTCTTAAATTTTGTAAAATAAGTGAATATTAACAAGTAAGAGTGTTATATTCGGCTATGCCGAATCTTTTATACCTACCATCAAATCGATGTATAATAATAAAATATTCAAAATATCAAAGTTCATTTATATGGCAGTGATTTGATGGTGGGTATAAAAGATTCGGCATAGCCGAATATAACACTCTTACTTGTTGTAAATGCGCTTAGCTATAGACAGTGTGTTTTCTGTACACTTATATGCGCTTAACACTAGCAATACGTTGTTGTTCTTAACAGTATACAGCAAGAGTAAAACAACAACACTTTCGTATTCATTGCTGGTAAACATTGAAAAAATAATCTTGGAAAAAATTTGTGTTAGTTTTAAATTTCAAACTTACATTATTCGCATAAAAATTATTGTACAATAACTCACAATTTGGAATCCAAACATACAAAAAAATACACAGCAAAAAAATATGATTTGCATTTTTTGTTAAAATAAAATAATTTTCTCTTTTGTTTTGCAAATATATTTTTAATGAATGGAAAAAAGGATTTAAAACGTTTTCAATTATATGAGAGTAGATTGTCAATTATAGACCGATCCACACAAAATTTGTTGGAAAGATTTTGGTTCCTAAGATACATACTTATGTCAAATTTCTTCGCTATATTCGTATTTTTATGCCCATAATTAACGTTAAAGTCGTTTTATGAAGGGGGCCTTATATGGGGGGAAGGGTCAATTATGGACCGATCTACATAAAATTTGGTAAATTTTGACTTGTATAAATCTTACTTCTGTGTAATTTCATTGCTATAATCCAATTTTTAAGCCAGTAATGAGAATTAAAGAAATTTTATGGGGGTAGGGTCAATTATTGACCGATCCACATAAAATTTGGTAGAGAGATATTGCCTAGTATAAAATTTATTTCTGGGAAATTTGGTAAAGAGATTTTGGCTAGTATAAAACTTACTTCTGTTAAATTTCATCGCTATAGTCGAATTTTTAAGCTAGTAATTAGCGTTATAGTTATTATATGGAGGGACTTTATATAAGGGTATGGTCAATTATGGACCGATCCACATAAAATTTCATAAAGATTTTTTTTGGCTGGTAAGACACTTACTTATATCAAATTTCATCGCTATATTCGTTTGTTTAAGTCAGTAATGAGCATTAAAGAAATTTTCTGAAGGGGACCTTATATGGGGGGTAGGGTCAATTATGGACCGATCCACATAAAATTTCATAAACAGGGTTCCTATATTTTCTCCTGTTGTGATAATTTACTATTTTCCTATTCTGGCTTACATATTACCATGAAAGAAAAAACTAAGTATATTTTGTTCAACAAAAGAATTTTTGACTTTGTTCTTATTATTTGTTTGTACAAATCTTTTAATATTTAAACAACATTGTTTATATAACAAGCCATCCTGTGGTTTATATTCTCTTAAAATCCTGAAAAAAAATTTAATACCTATTTCCGGTAAAACTATTGTTGGTTAAAATACTCCGAGTCGTTTACGTACCCCTAACAGAACTGATGATAATATTCAACCAGCTTCTAGAAATGAATCGGTTAACTTTCTACCAATTCTAATCAAACACTTGCAGTTGATTATAACGAAATCAATAAAATGATAGAAATTAATATTACAAAAATTCTTCAAAATTTAAACCTAATTTACCAACACTTCACAACATCCAACTGTTTATAATATGACACAGAATATACCCCAGAATCAATCAAATTTAGCACCAAGAATGGAATCTGAAAGTAATTTTCTCAATAAACCAAATTTAACTTGTCATCTTCCAGTTATGTAGGTTATCAAAATGATAAAGTAGCCTCAATAATACAAAACTGGGGGTTAAAATTTGATGGTTCGTCAACCGGACTTACTGCAGAAGAATTTATATATCGGTTAAAGTCCATTACAAGGGATACGTTTAATAGTGATTTCACTATAATTTGTAAAAATCTTCATACTTTATTAGTAGGTAAAGCCAGAGATTAGTATTGGCGATAATACAAGCAGGTGGATTTGATAAATTGGAATGATTTTTGTGAAGCTATTCGGTTCCAATATCGTGACTTTAAATCCTCGTTTGATATTCGAGAGGAGCTTAGAAACTGAAAGCAAAAACCAGGCGAGACATTTGATATGTTTTATGAAGCCTTGTCTACAATTTTGGATCGTCTTCCTACTCCAATTTCCGAACTTGAGTTAATAGAGATTATCACTAGAAATCTTAAGCTTGAAATAAGGCATGAACTACTCTATATTCTCATACACTCGATTCCTCACCTAAGGAAGCTAGTTCAGATGAGGGAAAGTTTCGTAAGCGATGATTATGTTCGTCGGAATATGGCTAGTCGATTAATCAATTCGTTCCTCATCGTCAGATCTCGGAGTTAGAAACTGATTCTGTAGATAACACTAATTATGATTTACCCAATGAGATGTCTGTAGAAGCATTGCAAAAGTCTAATAGAGTACCTTGCTGCTGGAACTGTATTCAGCTAGGACATTTTTATGAGAATTGTTTACAGGATAGAACTGTCTTCTGTTATGGCTGCGGTGCTAAAAACACTTATAAACCGCAATGTCCAAAATGTTAAGCTCGAAAGTCTGCCAAAAACTCCAAGGAAGTTGTTCCCCAGGAGGAACATTAGACAAAACTTCTACAAATGACTTGGAAATTTTACCAGATTGTGACCTTAAATACTCGGATATGACTAAAAATATAATACCCATTGAAACTAAAGAAAATTTCAAATCTGATATAAATATTGCAACTAAAGTTCAAGAAAATTCAATTAAGTATACAATTTTAACAAGTAAGAGTGTTATATTCGGCTGTGCCGAATCTTATATACCCTTCACCATAGTGTATTTTAAACATCTTTTATAAATTTTAAATTTTTTCTTGACTACATTATTATTACATCAAAAGCTAAACAAAAAGAACAACAACAACGCTAAACGAAATAAAACACAAAATACACAAGGCATCTAAACCAACAGACATCTAAACATATATAACGAAAAGCACAGAAAAACAAAAACAAAAGTAACAACGCAATGACGCCAACAGCATCCAAACCAAGGGTGCCCAAGCCCGATGCGCTTGGTACTCTTTTGTTTTTGTAAATGCGCTTAGCTATAGACAGTGTGTTTTCTATACACTTATATGCGCTTAATACTAGCAATATATTGTTGTTGTTCTTAACAGTATACAAGCAAGAGTAAAACAACACTTTCGTATTCATTGCTGGTAAACATTGACGAGACGTAGATTTTGTTTTTGTTTATCGTAAAAAAATTGTTTAAAAATGCACTTGGAAAAAATTTGTGTTAGTTTTAAATTTCAAACTTACATTATTCGCATAAAAATTATTGTACAATAACTCACAATCTACTCTCATATAATTGAAAAGGTTTTAAATACTTTTTTCTATTCATTAAAAAATATATTTGCAAAACAAAAGGGAAAATTATTTTATTTTAACAAAAAATGCAAATCATATTTTTTTGCTGTGTATTTTAGTAGAAAATTCACAGCTGAATAAAACCAAATACATCTACACACACACGTGTACATCTTTATACCCTACACCACTTTAGTGAGGAGGGTATATTGGGTTTGTGCTGATGTTTGTAACATAAAGTATATCAATCGGCTTAGAATCATTTTCTGAGTCGATTAAGCTATGTCCGTCCGTCTGGCTGACTAAACTTTTTCGATGAGGAACTTTGTGCGAAATTTCTTCTTATAACTTCTTCGCCTATTTTTTCTTAGTTCGAATATTATATATTCTTTCATTTTTCTCATAAGCTATTCTAACTTTATCATGAATAGAATCTCTTAAAATATATATATAAACTATAAATAAATTCATCAACATCTATATCATCAAAATGACCAAAGAACTTTATTCGCCAATTCCGTATTATATTTAAGACTTTTTCAGAACTTTCATTTAGATTCGGACAATCGCGAGTTTTAAACTGATTCTCTGTATGTTATCTTTCACCAACACTATTAAATCGAGTCTGTACATGCTCTCAACTATTTGCAGAAAACTGAATATTATTAAACATGACCCCCACTCTCATATAATTGAAAACGTTTTAAATTTTTTTTTCCATTCATTAAAAATATATTTGCAAAACAAAAAAGAAAATTATTTTATTTTAACAAAAAATGCAAATCATATTTTTTTGCTGTGTATTTTTTTGTATGTTTGGATTCCAAACATACAAAAAAATGCAAAGCTGAATAAAACCATATACATACATCTACACACAAGTGCACATCGTTTTCTAATATACAGTGTTGTTGTTGCTTATTTAACAAAGCATGAAAAAAATATTACATTTTTTGATAAAATTTTCAGAGGTTGTCTCGGATTTTTGCTCATATTTCCGTTATTTACCTACCGATTTTGCTGATTTTAAATAGCGATCTTCTCGAGGGCATTTCTAACAGAAGTATTGAAGATTCGATCTCGCCGATATCTGGGGTCCTCTAAAAACTGATTTCAACAGACAGACGGACATGGCTTAATCGACTCCGCTATCTATAAGGATCCAGAATATATATACTTTATTGGGTCGGAAAATTATATTATAGAAATTACAAACGGAATGACAAACTTATATATACCCTTCTCACGAAAGTGAAGGGTATAATAAAGGAGAATTTATTAAGAATTTGATATAAATAAAATACATGAAGAACTAGAAGAAAAACAGAAAATACTATAATTTACATTAAAGGCCAATATCCGAAAAGAAAAGATTCAAGATCTCCATTATTTGGTAACCAATAATGATAAAATTAGAAATTTTAGTGTAAGGCATTATTTCGTATGCAAATGGCTGTAGGAGAGAATAATAATTAATAATTAACAACGTACTATCTAAAAACTTTTAAATTAATATCAATGAAAAGAAAACAAAAATATCAATCAATATAATGTTAAAATGTACCTATTTTATATTCCTGCATTAATTTTAAATTCCTATTGGTCATAATTATTAAATTTTGCTATGCCACCCTAATATTTACAACTAAATTTTTTATTTTAATTTTGTTTGTTGTAATTCAAAATAATTTTTATATGTTAATTTGTAATTTTTTGTATTATATTGGTATTGATGTTGTTTTTGATAATTTTATTGTAAAACAAAAATTCAAATAGCAATTCAATAAGAAATTCAATACAGCTGTCATCATGCGCTTGAGGACTTTCGCCGTATAGAAATGTGGGAGTAAAAATATAATGTTAGTTTAGACTTTGAGAAGACTTTTGACACTGTCTGTAGCTGACTTTCTCAGGGACAGGAAATTTAACGTGGAATATTCCCGATCTGGCGAGAGATCTGTAGTTGCAGAAGTACCACAGGGTTCTTTATTGGGTCCTGTACTCTATAATGTCCTCATTAGTGATATCCCTCCGTCTCCTGAAGACGACCTTCTGCTTATTTATGCAGATGATGGCGGCATCGGGTCCGAGGGCTAGGACGGTGAATGCGTATTTGGCTGTACTCGCGGAATACCTCTCCAAATGGGGTCTACGTCTCAATGTGAGAAAGTCGGTTGCAGTGATGATCAAGGGCCGACGTAATATAGGTCATAGACCTTCATTTTTGTAAATATATTTTCGTCTATCACTCTTCTTGTAAATATTTCTTCACTATCTTTTGTACATTATAATCTTCCCTAGTTTTAAGTTATTTTATTTAGCATAAGTATTAGTCTTAGAAAATTCTGGTCTCTTTTTTACCCTTTTTTAGAGAATATTCTGCAAATGATTAAATGTATAAATTCAAATTTAAATGATTATTTATAAGCATTGCTATAAATATGTACCTCTTTGATGTGATAAGTCCTTGTAATTTACGCTAGTATGTAAGGAAATATGTAAACATAAATATAGTTTTATAAACATGTAATATGAAAATTTGTTGGAAATAAAATTGAAAGTAAAAATATAATATATAAACACAAAAACATTTATGAAAACAATAAATTACACTTAAAAAAGTATAAATAATTACATAAATTTTTATATATATAATATATATCTTAAAAACTAGAACATTTTATTAATAAAATCTTAAATTTAATACCTAGTCATATTTTAATTTATCAATGTTGTTTCAACTTTAACTTTAAATAATACACTCTGTTCTTTATTGTTTCTTATGAAATATAATTAATTATTTATATTTATCAAAATGAATTATTAAATTGTTAAAAATTTATCGCGAAAGGAAAAGATAGGAAACGTAGACCAAGTTTAAAAATGAGACGGTAGAAAGAACTTAAATCACTGTAATTGATACCAATATATTTTGATTTTTATTTGTTTTGTTACTTTAATTTCGTTTATAATATCTATCCTAAACCAACACCACAGTTCATTTTG
Organism: Lucilia cuprina; assembly: GCF_022045245.1. NCBI lineage: Eukaryota > Metazoa > Arthropoda > Insecta > Diptera > Calliphoridae > Lucilia > Lucilia cuprina. Next base: position 12,708,866 of record NC_060949.1, on the reverse strand, counting down.
GAACCATCTGTTAAGATTCTGGCAATATATTCGCTCGGTAGATAACACTTACACTACTCGCTCCTGGAAGAAACTTTCACTTTGAAAACCCTATCAAAGTAAGTGTGCAGGGTAATATAATAGGATGGTTGGTTCAAGATTGGAGGTAATTGGCTTAAAAAATAGAACATACTATAGCTGTGTGCATCCATTTAACTATGTTAGGACTATGTTCCCATTTCATTCCAAATATCTTAAGACAGGTATAGTAGGCAACCGCTGCCTTCTTGACTCTGTGTTAGATGTTTCCATGACAATTTGGAGTCTAGAATAATTCCTAAATATTTGGCATTATTCGATAAGGGTGGTATTTGTTGTGAATAGTAACAGTTCTGTTACCAATACTTGCAGTAACTATTCTGGATTTCAGCATAGTTATTAACGAGTTGCTGATGTACTCTCAACATCTAGATTAGCATTAGTGAGAGGCTGAGCTTTTATATTTTATAGAGACAGGGGATGATATATTCTTTTGTAACATCATTGGCAAAATACCATCTGGAACTGGTGATTTGAATAGCGATTTCCTTTGACAGAGTTTTTGCAGCCGGGAAAATGAGTATCCAGTAGGATGTCAAGTGATTCTGCCGACGATTCTGACCAAGTGTCTATCCATTTAACGGATTACATTGGCAAGGATTTTGCTGAGTCTAGAAGAGTCCTTTGTCTATAGATTCACAAAAACTTCGCCATGAGGTTCTTTTTGTGACTGTTATAGCTTTTTTATATACTTTTAATTTGTCGTAGTATGGCTGCCACGATTTGCTATTGTAGCCTGTGTTGAAGGCTCTTCGTTTTTTTACCTTACTTAGATAGCTCCGAATTCCACCATGGAGAGAAGCTTTTCTTTGTCTTTGTGATTGGGCAGGAAACTTCAAAAGCTTTTCTCTAAACTTTATTAAAGTTTTTCTCTATATTTTCAAGACCAGCGAATCAACCGCTGGTATTGTCCTAAGTTTGTGTCTGAGGATTCCTTTGTATTTGAACCAATCTGTTTTTCTTGGTTTCCTATAGAGCGTTTTCCCTGTCGGGTTTTGTAAGCTTATATCAATTGTGGTCTGAGAAAGACTTGTTACTGGATACTCTCCACCTATCAACTAATATTTTAGAATTTTCGTTAATGAGGGTAATGTCCAGTACCTCCTCCCAAAGCTTATATTGTTCGGTAATCTCTGTGAGCTGAGAGTTTGTGACTTCAACTTCATCTGCTTCACCGCTCCCGGATTTTGTCGAACGGAACACCTTCACTTTAGCGTCCCTGACCCCAAAGAAGAGCCTGTGTCCTTTGAGAACTCGTCCATACTTTTGATCAATCTGTATCCCCGATGGATCTCACAGGAATCAAAACGAGGTGCTGTGTTGTCCACACTTTTAAGATTCCTAACTCTTCTCCATGAAACCAAACACGTATCAATAAAAATCCCACTCCAAAGCTTTCCACTGGGTCACACTAACTGTAAATGTGATTAACAGATCTGAAATAGTTTATTTTTAACACGATACGAGTTTCTATTGCTTAAGCGTAAAATTAAATTGCTCTATTGCGAATTTCTAGGTGCTTAAGTGAATAAGCCGAAATATTTATATAATTTGTGTTTTTTTGTGAACACTTGTGGAAGTCATTATATATGTATGTATGTTCTTTTTTGGAAGTTATTATAGAATATAACTAATTTGACTTCAGGCCTGTTCACTTTCTGCAGAAAGTTTACTTTAAAAATATTATAAAAAATTGATAAACAATGTAATTTTCGTGTTATTAAATTCTGAAGAGTATGTAAAAATCAGTGTTGGCTAACATGATTTGACAAAGGTACTATAAAAATTATTAGTTATTGCAGTGTACTAAAATATTTCTATTTAGCTGGACAAATTAAATTTTAGCTTGAAACTGGACAAGCGTCATAAAATCAACCCTATATGAGACATATTAATTGCACGGGGAATTTGCAATAACTTTTAAAATTTTTAAGCAATTATTGTGTTTAATACCCAAAGAACAATTCTAAAGGAGGGATGGGCAAAATTCGAAACTTCGTTTTTTTTTTTGGAGCGTCAATCACGCTCCCTAAACGGATAAGCCGATTTTCTATAAATTTGGAACATGGAAAGATGTATGTCTGGAAGCGTCAATAGGCTATATTACTTTTCGATGGGTGAAATAGGCATGTGGATAACTCAAAGTTAACGTGTACAATCGGGTAATTATGTGTAGTTTAGGTAGTTTTCGGAAATATGCAAATACTTGAGAAGTATTTTGCTGTAATCAGTCAAAAGGTGTATTTTAGAAAAAATTAATTAAGGTAATTAATGAAATTTTAAAGAGAGATATATTTTACTTAGAAGTTTCATTGGTTATATCTTTATTCCAAAAAAATCAAAAAAGGACGAAATAAGGAACGCGGTAAATTTATTATTTTTTATACCCACCATCAAAAAAAGGGAATGGCAAAACCGTTTGTAACACATCGAAATATTGATCATAGACCCACAAACGTATATATATTCTGGGTCCTTATTAAATTTTAAGACGATTTAGCCTGTCCGTCTGTCTGTCTATTGAAAGCACGATAGAGTCCGAACGGAAAGAGCCAGAGAGTTGAAATTTTTCTTATAGGTATGGTTTGTTTGGTATTGAAAATGGGCAAAATCGGTCTACGTTTTCGCATACAAATGGCCCCCCGAAATACAGCCTTAACAGTCATATCTATTTTAAAAATGCGAGTATAGCAAAGAAATTCGACATTATTAAATCTTATATGAATCAAATTCTCTCTACAAAATTTTATGAGGATCGGTAATACTTTGACGCCCATTACTGACTTAAAAATTCGAGTTTAGCGCTAAAATTCGACATAAGAAATTTTCTTACGAGCAAAAATCTATTTACCTTATTTATAAAAATCGGCCCATAATTAACCCTACCCCCAATATAAGGTCCCCCTCAGAAAATGACTTTTACACTCACTAATGACTTAAAAGTACGAGTATAGAGCTAAAATTCGACATAAGTAAGTTTTTTATGAACACAAATCTCTCTACTGAGTTTTATGAGATTCAGTCCATTATTGACTCTTCCACCCATGCGCAGAAAAAAAGCATAGTTCGGCATGCTTACTATAACTAAGCTTGTTCACTGTACCACTATATTGTTATCAAAAACATATAATTGTTATTTTAATTCTATATTATTGTATGTTATGTTGTTATAAATAACCATTATATATAATGTTGTTCTATGTCTGTTGGTACAACAACAAAACAACATTACCTGCCAGCAACTCAACTAACTTTAAATGCATTAAAAGCCGACCTTTTCATCAACTAGTTATGATTGATTCTAGTATTATTTTTAATGGAGCCAACTGACTATTTCAACATGGCGATGTCCTACGCAGTAGTCAATTGTCCGACTCTGCAAGACTTTTCAACTAGCTTAAAGTTAGTTACTAAAAAATTAGCTTAAAGATAACTCTTTTTTAACTAACTTAAAGTTAGTTGCAGAAAAATCAAGTAATAGTTTTCTTTTGTACTCCCTACTGTATTAATTAATTACATTTTAATTAAATATATTTAAAATTTAACTACTAGTTACATTTCGCTTTAATACAATTTATGATATTAGTTCGTTAAAATTAATAGATATCAGTTTTCTGCAGGGAAACTAAAAATAACACAGGTGTCTATAAAATTATGAATTACTGTTCATTATTTCCATGATTGCCAATAATCCAAATCTAAAACAAATTTTAAAATGTTATGTGTAATGTTAACTGTTAATATATTATATTTACAGTATTAACCAGCAGAATTTAGAATTTAGGGACCGAGTTTTGAAATATTTAACCTTTTACAATTAATTTTTCCAATTTATTGACTCTAATTTCACAACGTATATAAGAAAATGACAAAAATGTAAAACAAAATTCAAAAAAATAAAGAAACATGAGAAAACATGTCGAAACAAAATGCTCTCCAGATAATTTTGGTATACTCCCGCATTAGTCAGTTGTTTACGTTAATAAATACCAAATTTTGGAACATTTCTGCATTACATTGCTGTTCGTTTATAGTCAGTCGACTAAAGTTAGCAAATAAAATCATAATAATAGAGAAACAAGAGAAAACATGTTGAAATACAATTTGAGACACTTCTGCATTACATTATAGTTAGCTTGTAGTTAGTATTTAAAAGTTGGTTCTTTACGTTGCCAAATACAAAATTTCGAGACAGCTCTGCGTTACATTGTAGTTAGCTTATAGTCAGTCTGTAAAAGTAAACTAGAAGTAAATTTTTCTCGAAGTCGACTACAAATTTGCTGGCTGGGTAGCTGCACACCTCACACACATTTGGGGTATTCACATGGTGAGCTATTAAGTCGTATTGTCATAATATACTAATGTTTTGTGGTAGTTTTAAAATATTGTTATTGTGCTTCAAAGAAAAAAATTTTACATAATAACACATTCTAATATATATTTACAGTTTTGTCCTAACTAAACACTGTAAATCAAAGTCGAAAGGTAAAAACTCTTCATCGAGCCGGTGATAGTATTTAGAAGTTGTCGCAATTGATCATATGCAATATGTACGTAAACATGACATAAATTTGTGCAAAGTTATATTACTTCAAATTACTTCAATATTTTTGTAAAAGTTATTAATTTTTATAAAATTAAATTAAAAAATAATTGGCAGCCACTGAACGTATTAAAAATAGCAGGCGTCAGAAAATATTTCCGGCTTAGTCATTAACAGCTGTTTACGTTTTTAAATAATTTCGATTAATGTAATTACAAAGAAAATATTTTAAATTTTTATACAAATGGATTGTATACTTCACCATTACAATGTTCAATACGCCTTTTATGCACAAACCGACTTTTATATCAATTATTGGCTAGCTTTTGCCATTTTTACTAAAAATATTTGTAGCTGACTCAAATTTAAAATAGCACACTAACTTATGAGGGTTGTTCACAGCAGTCATATTTTTTCGAGTTATTATTTTATGACATATGACGACCATGTGAATCCCCTTTTTATTTTTGTGTGTTTTTACGCGACAATAAAACGTGTTGAAACAACTCTCATTTAACATTAACATTGTATGTATATATAGAATAATGTAGTTATGTTTTTGAATCAAATTATATGTTTTTACTTTCTTAGAAACTGTGTTTACTGATTCAGAAACCAAAATTAATTTGATTTCGATACATATTTTTAACGACATTTTGATCACATTAGATCATAATATAGTCATGTATAACAAACAATATTATGGTAAATAAAAAATATTATGATAATATATTTCAACTGTATTTAATCATAATATGATGTTTTAAAAGTGTTACAATAACCATAATGTATTTAGACTACAATCATAATTTTAACCATAATATATATGTTGCTCTTTGAACATGGTTATCACAACCATGTTATTTCTCTGCGTGCATATAAGCTGGGAGGGCATATTGGTTTTGTGCACAATAATATTGGTCCTATACCCACCTTAAAGTATACCAATCGGCTCAGAGTCATTTTTTGAGTCGATATGGCTAGGTCCGTCCATGTAAACAAACTACGTGTCGCAATTTTAAAGATAATTCTATGAAACTTGGTACATGATCTTCTATTGTCCCAGGGGCGAAGCCTATTGAAAATGGTTAAGATCGGTCTATTATTTCACTCAGCTTTTAAGTTTATAATTATGTTTAATAGTTTCTTATCTAGACAAAAACCTGCAAAACCAAGTTCTTGATGACCCTCATAAACTTTATAGTTATAATCATTTGACCCTAACCCCTACAAGAAGTCCCCTTCAAACATTTTTACAGTTTCATTCAACAATAAATGGCTGAAGTATATCTGAGGCAAGATACAATTCAACTTAAATGTTTTGTTTTGAAAACTTAATCACTCTCGCCCGACTATAATTTCTAACTTGTTTTACTTTCTAATGTTAATAATTTATTTAAATTTAAAAATATTGAAAACAGTTAATTGTAGATAAGCTGGGATATGTTAACCGCAAAATAAATTTCATTAAAATTTCTCTTTCACTGAAAACGCGGTGTTTCTTTTGTTATAAGACAATTCGGCGAAGCACACCTAAACCGCTAATAAAAATTGGTAATCCTTGAAATTAATCGGTAGCTGAAGAAGCTTATACCATAATCGATAAGCCGTTTGAAAAAAGTTCGGTCATTATATAAAAATTATTTCCAAACCGTTAAAATGAAAATCTATATAAATCATTTTAACGGGTTTTTGTTTTGGTGGGTTTAATTTTTAAATAAAATCAGCAAAATCAAGTAAATCGTCACTTAAAAAATCACACAAACGGTTGAGCAGGATTCGAGCCTGCTCAGTAGTGACTATAAACGAAAAGTACTGCATTCATTTAATTGCTTATCATTACTATTAGCTTTGGTATCTATAGCTAAATTGTTTTTTTTAATATGTATATTTAAAATTCGTGTTATCGCACAAATCACGGTCTTAACTCAGTCACATTCTAATTATACCGGAGTTTTTTTTAAGTTAATTTGATATGTGTCCAAAACAATTAGCAATCGTTTATAGATAAACCTATTTTTTCATTTCTGATTAGATAGCATTTGTCATATATGTACATACATTATGTATTTAAAAATCAATTTTATTTTTTAATTAGTTACGCATGCATTAAACATTGGGACAGAAACAAAGTATATACATCTTTTGTTTCGTAAAAATAAAAGAGTGCATATAACATACATACCTACCATTACAAATAATTAATTATTTAAATTAGAAAAATAAAAATAATACAAAACAAGTGAAAGTGTTATATCCGGCAATGATGAAATCCTAAACGCCATCATTTAGACTTATTTAACACCGCCATATTTTTAATTCAGTCATGAGCCTTTATTTTATTTTTTGCAAAGAACCTTTTGTGTGTAGACTGATCCTCACAAAATTTTGTACATAGATTTTGATCTGTATAGAACTTCTTTATGCATAATAAATCGCTACACTCATATTGTATCTGTATAGAACTTCTATATGCATAATAAATCACAACACTCATATTTTTTGAAGTGGACCTTATAAGTGCGGTAGGGACAACTATGGATCCTAAAATTTGTTAATTATATTTCTGTAATGGTTTTTTAAGCCAGTATTTTTTTTTTTTTTTGAAGGATACGGTTTATAATGAGTAGAATCAATTATGGAATTGTCGAATATGAATATGTCGGAGTTTATTGCTTTTTTTCTAGTGGCACATGGGCTCCTGGCTATAAGAAAACGTAAACCGATATTGTCCATTAACAATTGTCATCATTATTGAAATTTTTCTTATTAGAAAATTTTTAAAAACTTATTTTCTGAAAGATGCTTTATGTGGGTGGTAGGGTTAAATAGGGGCCGATCACCATAAAATTTGGAGGAATAAATATGTCAACTTCTGCTTTCTAAATCCATTGAAAAACTTAAAATCGGTATCTAAAGATACAGATTCTTGTTCTACTCGGATCACTTTGCAGGTATTTAAATTTTCTCTCAGTATGCACAGTGGGGCAGAATGGAAATTTTTTGGAAATAAATCTGGCATTTCTAAAGGAGTATTCGAGTTTAAGTTTTGAAGATGAACCCCGCAGATGCCCCAGGGACGGAGCTGTGGCGGCTCAAAGTAGGGTACCTACGACATGTAAAATTTTTAAACTCGTGCCATTTTTTTGTTTTTCACCCAAATATATTTTCTGAAAGCGCTCGACGAGATCTTGAAAAAACATGCTTGGACATACTACTTATCTCTTATAATATCCGAGTTGTAGGCATTTAAAAATTTAGTGATACAAAATTTACCATACCTTGGTCCGCCTTTTTTTGAATACCGGACGTAATTTTGGACCAAATGGACTCAATTTTTTCTTGTTAGTTAAACAATAATATACAAAAAATTTCAGATCAATGTCATTTACAGATCCAAAAATATACGTTTTTTAATTTAAAAATTCAAAAAATTTTAGATTTTTGCCGTTTTTTTGCCCAAAATGTGTCTTAACTCTTTTATTAATAAAATAAAATTTTCTTTAAGAACATATCACAATTTTATAGTTTTCTAAAAGGTATCTTTACGCAGAACGCTTTGGCGTAAAAAACTTGTCCTATTTTTTGAAAATGTTGCCACTGCGTCCTTCCGAATATGACCTATTTTTGTTATCAAAACTTCAACTTTGGGCGACATGTTCTAAAATCCCAAAGCTGGGATCAGAAAACTGAAAGCAGTTTTGGAAACCTCAATATGTTTTCCATTTACTCCAAAAGTATTTTCCCAGCCCTGAAAGAAATGTGGACCCTATGGGCAAAAATGTAAAAAATCCCATTTTTGGGATTTTCATTCCTATTTTTGGGAATTTCGGGATGCCCTTTGACCTTTTTAATTATGTTTTTTTGGCTTTTTCTTATTTGAAATGACAAATTTAACAAGCGTTGATAATTTCATAGAGTTTTGTTCATAAATAAAGATTTTGTCATATATTACATATTTGTTAAATTTCTAAAACTATGATTTATATAAAAATTTTAATAGGGTCGCAGATAGCTACAACAATTTAGTCCATATTTATCCCTTAATATCTTTTTTTAGTTAGATATGGAAATTCTCGACCCTTTACAAAAAATTTCAAGCCAATATCTCAATTACTTTCAAAAATATGTTCATTTAAACCTGTGTCCTTTAATTTCATCTTTTTCATATTTTAGTATTAAGTATGACAGAACATACATTTGGTGTTAGTATAATAGCTTTTTTTATTTGAACTGTTTATCTTAAACATAATACACCTTAAAGTATACCAATCGGCTTAGAATCATTTTCTGAGTCGATTAAGCTATGTCCGTCCGTCCGTCTGGCTGGCCGGCTGTCCATGTAAAACTTGTGCGCAAGGTACAGGCCGCAACTTTGAAGATAATTAGATGAAATTTGGCACACACGCTTCTTTTGGCCCAAGAACAAAGCCTATTGAAAATGGTTAAAATCGGTCCATTATTTCGACTAGCCCCCATACAACCGTACCCCCCAAATAGGGCCTTTTGGCTTATAATTAATTTAAATGATCTATTATGTTAACAAAAGTCAACAAAACTTAGTTTTATAGAATTTTAAGTGACACTACCGAGTTTTGTAATGATCGGGCTTCATTTGATCCTATCCCCCATACTAACTCCCCCTCAGAAAAATGACTTAAAGGTCAAAATTCACTTACAAACACTAATAACACTTTTAAATTTTAAATAAATATTATTGAAGAAGACTTAACTCCCCCCACCAACATTTTTAAGGATAGGGCCATATTTTGCCCTACTCCCCTTTGAGCCCTCTTGTAAAAAAATCTTTTTTTGCCAAAATAAAAGTAAAAATACTCCGAAATAAAGTTAAAAAAAAAACAAACCAAATGCTTTATTTTTTTTTTAAATCCCCATTTTTAACATACATACTGACAGGTGTAGGGTCGGCTACGCCCGACTATACATTCATACTTGTTTTTTGTTGATTTAGTAAGATTCTCTGGCACACGTCTATATTTGAGGTCGTATGCTATGTGTAAAAAGTAATCCAAAAATCGTATTCTGGCATGAAGTGGTGAAATTCAGAAAGACAGGACTTCTTCATTAATACTTCTGCTTTTGTTTATATTTGAAAATTGCGACTTTTTCTCATTACATATTGAGCATCTCCAGAAGGAAGAAGTTTCTGTTATGGCATTGCTAACTTTCCATCAATCATTATTAAGCTTTGCTGATATGATACGTTAATAGAGAATTCCTTTATTTTTATGCAATGGGCCCCAGTGCATTTATTTCATCTTTTAAATATTCCACTAAATCTTTTGATGTTTTCTTTGACTCCTTTATATATTCAAATCCAATGGGTCTACAAAAGTTGGTCTTCTGAAAAATCTGACACAATTCTTGATGCTGTGTTTTCAAGCAAAGATGATATATCAATACAAGCTTCCACATCATTAACAGCAATAGTTAATGGTAGGACAGTTTGATTTTTTTCCTGGATCGCCTTGTATGATGGTAATATATTGTGTCCTTTTTCATGAAGAGCTTTCCTTAATATTTGGTGCTTATTTCGACTGAGACCCAGTTCCAACATAAGCGCTATGGCTTCCTCTTCAGTAAAATTTGATTGTGATGTTGGAGTTGGTATACTTTCCACAATTCGCTTTCGAGCAAAGTCGATATATCATGGTTTTCCTTTTTCAGCATTTCGTTAAATGTATCAGTAATTTCCTCATTTGAGATTGAAAAAAGTTTTTGTGTGACCCTCTTCTTTTTTGACCTTGAACATAAGTTTTCGTATGACTTGCAAGGCGCTCCTGCTGATGTGTTGTAAGTTGAGATTTCCGTAGTACTTAGTTTCCATCCAACTACAAAATTTTAATCGAAATTTCTTTTGATTTCCATCCACAGACTTACTTTTTACATCAAAAAGTTTTAAAAAGTTTTCAATTTTAGATATGCCTGTTTTATCTACTTTTCTACTATATGTAATTTTTATATAATTTGAAATGTCTTCAATTCTTTCTGGATCTTTTGAAGATACACTCCATAAAACGGAACACAACTCTTCGTACTTTAATGTAATCTTCATTGTAGATTTATTAAATATGGTACTTAAAATCTGAGAAGTTTACTTATATACCAATTCATGTCATTTCCGATACAGGTATTCCAAAGTAAAAAATTACGAACTGTCTACCTATTAACATTTAGGACTATATTACTATAACCTGTAATTCAGTCATTGATATTTGTTATTAGTGAATGAATCGAAATTATCATTACCTGTATATTTTTACCTACATGATCATAAACGAAACAGAACGAAATGATCTGTAGGTAAAAAATAGTTATAAATTTCTGAAAATTAAAGCATAATAGCACCTTTCAATTATAAGGATAAGCAAACAAATAGAAAATAGGTAAATATAAGATTTAAACATGTTCTGTCATATTTAATACTAAAATGTGAAATTAATTAATTGAGATATTGGCTTGAAATTTTTTGTAAATGGTCGAGAATTTCCATATAGAACTAAAAAAGATATTAAGGGATAAATATGGACTAAATTGTTGTAGCTATCTGCGACCCTATTAAAATTTTGATATAAATCATAGTTTTAGAAATTTAACAAATATGTAATATATGACAAAATCTTTATTTATGAACAAAACTCAATGAAATCTTCAACGCAATTCCCAAAAATAGGAATGAAAATCCCAAAAATGGGATTTTTTACATTTTTGCCTATAGGGTCCACATTTCTTTCAGGGCTGGGAAAATACTTTTGGAGTAAATAGAAAACATATTGAGGTTTCCAAAACTGCTTTCAGTTTTCTGATCCCAGCTTTGGGATTTTAGAACATGTCGCCCAAAGTTGAAGTTTTGATAAAAAATAGGTCATATTCGGAAGGACGCAGTGGCAACATTTTCAAAAAATAGGACAAGTTTTTTACGCCAAAGCGTTCTGCGTAAAGATACCTTTTAGAAAACTATAAAATAGTTATATGTTCTTAAAGAAAATTTTATTTTATTAATAAAAGAGTTAAGACACATTTTGGGAAAAAACGGCAAAAATCTAAAATTTTTTGAATTTGAGTATATTTTTAAAATTTTTACTTATTATAAAATTTTTATTTTTTGTAAAGAAACTTTTATGTGGAATATTACCATAATTCCAAAATATTTAAGAAATTTATTGATTAAAAACTAAAATTTCTAAAAAGGCTTTATATAGATCAAATACGGGCCGATCCTCGGTAAATTTGGGAAGGGGATATATTTCTAAATAACAGTTAGGTTAGGTTAGGTTGATAGGTTGATAACAGTTAATTTTCTTGAGTTTCATTGCGATACAAATGGTTACAAGTCAATTTTAGACGTTTAAGTCAGTTTTTGAAGGGGGGTTTGTATGGGGGCTAGCGTCAAATATAGGCCGATCCTGACGTAAATCTGCAGTGTCATTTATACTTATATAAAACTTATTTGTGCCAATTTTTAAACTATTAAAAATATCTTCATTTTGTGATTTCCTGGAGCATTGAACATGCTTAAAATCTCGATTCCTCGCTTCATGGGCTTTTTCTGTTAACTCTCCAAGTGGAAGAATATTCGATTCAATTATTATTTGACCATGACACAATACTTTGTGTACTGTTGGTGTTAATTCCCTCCATGGATACAGAGATACAAGTAATTTAGAAATTTTATTCCCCAAATCGATTTCCACTAATTTTATGTTTATTATTCAGTGCCATTAAAATAGTGTTAACTCTTCGAAGCAACTCCTTGTCGATTCCATTTATTTTTGAAGTAATTTCAAAATCACGAAAAAACCTTCTCGCTGTATTTCCCTCATTTGTACTACCGCAACTTGGAAGTGGTTTGTCGATGTTTAATCCCATCTGAACTTAAAATTCTTCTTGGATTCTGCTTTTTTCCGCAGCTCTCAGTTCTTTCAATTCTTCATTATTTTTTGTTGATTTAGTAAGATTCTCTGGCACACTTTTATATTTGAGGTCGTATGCTATGTGTAAAAAGTAATCCAAAAATCGTATTCTGGCATGAAGTGGTGAAATTCCGAAAGACAGGACTTCTTCATTAATACTTCTGCTTTTGTTTATATTTGAAAATTGCGACTTTTTCTCATTACATATTGAGCATCTCCAGAAGGAAGAAGTTTCTGTTATGGCATTGCTGACCTTTTCAATCAATCATTGTTAAGCTTAGCTGATATGATACGTTAATAGAGAATTCCTTTATTTTTATGCAAATGGGCTCCAATGCATTTATTTCATCTTTTAAATATTCCACTAAATCTTTTGTTGTTTTCTTTGACTCCTTTATATATTCAAATCCAATGGGTCTACAAAAATTTCTGAACCCGGAGTTGTATTGATCCATATATCTTCAAATGAATTTCCGATGCTTGACCATGATGGATTAAGGGAATATGAACGAATTCGTAATGGCACTAATGATGACATAAATATACTTTTGTAGTCTGCTAATGTCCGACTTCCACAAGCTTGTTTGTACTCTGTGAACATAAGTCTTCGTATGACTTGCAAGGCGCTCCTGCTGATGTGTTGTAAGTTGAGATTTCCTTAGTAGTTTCCATCCAACTACAAAATTTTAATCGAAATTTCTTGATTTCCATCCACAGACTTACTTTTTACATCAAAAAGTTTTAAAAAGTTTTCAATTTTTGATATGCCTGTTATGTCTACTTTTCTACTATATGTAGTTTTTATATAATTTGAAATGTCTTCAATTCTTTCTGACCCTTTTGAAGATACACTCCATAAAACGGAACACAACTCTTCGTACTTTAATGTAATCTTCGGTGTAGATTTATTAAATATGGTACTTAAAATCTGAGAAGTTTACTAATATAAGTACTAATTCCTGTCATTTCCGATACAGGTATTCCAAAGTAAAAAATTACGAACTGTCTACCTATTAACATTTAGGACTATATTACTATAACCTGTAATTCAGTCATTGACATTTCTTATTAGTGAATGAATCAAAATTATCATTACCTGTATATTTTTACCTACATGATCATAAACGAAACAGAACGAAATGATCTGTCGAAAAAATTTAGGTAAGAAATAGTTATAAATTTCTGAAAATTTAAGCATAATAGGACCTTTCAATTATAAGGATAAGCAAATAAATAGAAAATAGGTAAATATAAGATTTAAACATGTTCTGTCATATTTAATACTAAAATATGAAAAATATGAAATTAAAGGATACAGGTTTAAATGAACATATTTTTGAATGTAATTGAGATATTGGCTTGATTTTTTTTGTAAAGGGTCGAGAATTTTCATATCTAACTAAAAAAAGATATTAAGGGATAAATATGGACTAAATTGTTGTAGCTATCTGCGACCCTATTAATATTTTGATATAAATCATAGTTTTAGAAAATGCAAAAAAATTGAAAAGGTCAAAGGGCATCCCGCAATTCCCAAAAATAGGAATGAAAATCCCAAAAATGGGATTTTTTACATTTTTGCCCATAGGGTCCACATTTCTTTCAGGGCTGGGAAAATACTTTTGGAGTAGATAGAAAACATATTGAGGTTTCCAAAACTGCTTTCAGTTTTCTGATCCCAGCTTTGGGATTTTAGAACATGTCGCCCAAAGTTGAAGTTTTGATAAAAAATAGGTCATATTCGGAAGGACGCAGTGGCAACATTTTCAAAAAATAGGACAAGTTTTTTACGCCAAAGCGTTCTGCGTAAAAATACCTTTTAGAAAATTATAAAATTGTTATATGTTCTTAAAGAAAATTTTATTTTAATTATAAAAGAGTTAAGACACATTTTGGGCAAAAAAACGGCAAAAATCTAAAATTTTTTGAATTTAGAAATTAAAAAACGTATATTTTTGTATCTGTAAATGATATTGATCTGATATTGATATTGATCTTTTTGTATATTATTGGAAATTTTGTTGTCTAACTAACAAATTGAGTCCATTTGGTCCAAAATTACGCCCGGTATTCAAAAAAAGGCGGACCAAGGTATGGTAAATCTGATAGATAGACGCATATCTGATGTGTAATGGAGCAATCCCAATATACTTACTTGAGTTATATGTACTTGTGTTTTATTTTATTTACCTCATAAATAAACGATGGTATCAATACCTTTGCTTACTCATTAATTATATATTTGTACGTTGTTAATTATATAGTTATAAGCTATTTTATGACTCTTATAAATTGTATAAATATTTTTATTTCTTTACATTTATTAAATAGCATTAATTATTAATTGCTTCTGAATGGGACCTTATGTGTATTTGTTTATATTTTTAATTTTACTGGCTGGGGAGCCTGAATGAATAAATATATGTAACAAATTAATAAATATATATTAAGCATATATCAACCTTTATAATATTTTTAAGGCGTATATTTTACTATGTAATATTGTTATTTTGGATAAAGTGGCTTTATATTACTGAATAAATAAATAAAATAAATAAAAAATAAATTAAAAAATAGAAATTGGCGAACTTGCAATAATTTGCTTGGCATCTCTCATATATTACATATTGTTAATCTGGAAAACTATTGTGGTTAGAATTTTCAAAATCGTTAAGTGGGTTGTTTATTTATACAAGAGGGTAAAAAAAATATTGTATATCCCAAGGCATTAGAATAAGAATTATTCTTTAAGACTAAAGGTATATATTAAATTTTAGCAAGTAAGAAGTAAATATATAATTAATGTATTATTTTAGAATTTAAATGAAATATATTGTCACCAATAGAAATTATAAAAAAGCCTTTAAGAACAATTTTATAATGTAGTAACTAAATAAATAATTTTCTTGATGATTATGTATTTAATTTCGATAGGGGTAGCGAAGCTCACCGGGTATTAGCTATTAAAGAATAAAATGAAACACATTTAATTATAAAATCATTTTTATAACAAACATTTTTAAAATTCATTCTCAAAAAATATTAACAAAAAGAGATCGATTTTTTTGTTTGTTTTGAATGTTGAAGTTGGACAAATTGTTAAAAGGTATGTAAAAGATTTCTAGCTTTTATTTTGTTGCATTTATCCAGGTATATAAAATTATCATATAATGATGAATGCTGTTTTCTGGTCTTTCTTGGATTTTGCATACTACTTATTAGACCTGTAAAATTATCAATTTCAAAACATAAATCGGGATTTTGTTTTATTCAGTTTATTCGACAAACAATTATTTGAGATTTTACGTTAGCCGGTTAATAATCGGATAATTAAAAATATTCGGTTATTCGAATAAAAGGAAATTATATGTTATTATTGCTTTTAACAACAATTTTCTTCATATACACCCTGTAACAATCTTGAAAAAAGCATTCACACATGGAGAAGTTGATAAGCATTTGAAAGCTGATTCTTAAAGAATTGCGTATTCCGATTTTTATGACCTTATAAAAGGATTTCAAAGTTTAAAGGTATACAAAAGAATATTTATATGTACTGTATAATGCTAATATTGGTATCAAATGAAAGCTGGAAATCTGTACATTCTATCTATATTATTTACCTGTCTCACTTAAAGAAAAAACGAAAAAGAAATTAAATTTAAAAATGTTTCATTTTCAACTCAGAAACTTTTAACTACTTTGTTTTGACAAATTTTCCACAGTTTCCTATACGCATAGATTTTTTCATGCTTGAAAATAACTTTTGCATGGTTTATAAACAAAAATATTATTTTCACTACTTTCACTTCAATTCTTTGTTTAGTTTTTTATCAAATACTATAAATTATTCCTGTTTATGTAAAATGCTTTTCTATATAAAGAAATAACTGTTTTAAGATTTTCAACGAGTTCTAGAATTTATACGTTCCATTGAACACTAGTTCAACTATAACTGTTGCTGAAAACTTATTAGAAATACTGAAGAACACAACAATGTCCCCAAAAAAACTGGTTGTAAAAATAAAAGCGATATAATTATTTCAATGATTTCCTTCAACAATCATCAAATAAATTTTCTTTATTATAGAAAATTAACTAAGAAATTAAGAAGAAAAGAAAATTTGTTATAAAATATTAAATTTTGTAGAATATACATAGTAATTTTACTGCTAAATTGTGAGTTTTTCTTAATTGATAGAAATTATTCGGTTTATTCGTGTAATATGTTAACATTTAATAAAAAAAAATTTCCTAAAAAAATAATATAATTGTATACATACCAATTATGCCATTATTTAAATAAAATGATATTTGCTTGGTATTTTCAGATTTTTTACATAAATAATTCAAACAAGGAAGAAGTTATAGTCGGGTGAGGCCGACCCTATAATACCCTACACCTGTATACGAATATAATGTGATTTAGTTTTCATAATAAAGCATTTAAGTTGAATTGTTCTTTGCCTTAGATATAAGCCATTTATTGTTTAATAAAACTGTGGATATATAATTAAAATTTTGATGGGGCTGTGGATATATAATTAAAATTTTGATGAGGCCCTATAATCATATAAATTATGAGGGTCATCAAGGCTAGTATAGAACTTGGTTTTGTAGTTTGAATTACCTCCAAAATTGCGACCTGTAGTTTGATTACAAAGTTTACAAGACCTAATCTGGGGTACAGTTGTATGGTGGCCAGGTGAAATAATGGACAGATGTTAAGCATTTTCAATAGGTTTCGTCTACGGTACCATAGAAGATCAAGTGCCAAATTTTATTGAATTATCTCCAAAATTGCCTGTAGTTTGATTACAAGGTTTACAAACTCTATTCGGGGGTTCAGTTGTATGGGGGCTAGGTGAAATAATGGACCGATGTTAACCATTTTCAATAGGCTTTGTCCCTGGGACCAAATTTCATTCAATTATCTTCAAAATTGCAACCTGTAGTTTGATTACAAGGTTTACATGGACGACGGACATACGGATGGACATAGCTAAATCGACTCAGAAAATGATTCTGAGCCGTTTATCAGAGGGCAATTTTGAATGGGTTACAGATATTGATAATTTTATCTTTATGTTCAATTCACAATCAAGTTGTATATTGTACCTACTAAAGTTTAGTAACAGCGATTGTGAACAGATTTTTGCAGCAAGTCATAATTTTATATTCACAATGAAAAAAAAACAATCAAAACAAACAATGTCAAAAGATAAAAAATCAAATAATATTAAACAAATTAAGCGAGTAAAATAAACCAAATTAATTTCTTTTTATTTAAAATTCTATTATTTTCATTATTCCACATTTTAAACTAATAAATAAACAGTTTCAAATTAAAAAGGAGGGGAGATAAAGAGAATTCTTGTGGCAGAAGACAAGTGCAGTCGTGTTTTTAAAATCGTTTTCTTATAATTATTTAAATTGAATTGTTTCTTTTAAAATTAATAATTTGTTCCTTTGTTTGAGAATTTGTTCCTTTGTTTGAGATCAATGCGTTTGATTGTTTTGTTAATGATTCGTATTTAAAATAGAATTGGTGTGTGACAGTACCAAAATATTGTGTAATTATGAATACATTTGGACAAACTAGGCGAAAATATATCCAGAAATCTAGAAATCAAACTTCTTCAAAAAATAACCCTATGAGGTACATGGGGTCAATTCTACAGACATTTTTTAAAATAAATTTTCTTAAAGAATTAATAGATATATGTATATCGAGTATTTGGCATAACGTATAATAACTTCTAAGAAGTTCCATCAGTATCCATCAACAATTAACAACATCATGCTCTTATTTGTTCAAGATCATAAAATATTCAAAATTTTTATTTTGACCCCGGTTGTTAAAGAATTAATGATTTAATTTCGGAAATTTGATCAGAAATACCTTTCCATGGACTCTGAAATAATAATATTAATTTACTTTACCAAAATCAAGCAACAATCTGTAATAATATAATTTTTACTTAATTATTGTCAAAAATTGCCCTTTTTTAGAAATCCTTCAACTTCACAAGCTACTTCGTTAGCGATAAATTGTAGTATTTAATTGAATTAAAATTAAGCCCTACACTACGTGGTAGCCAGTGTTCTATTAACGAAAATCTTATTCTCGGGAATTTTTAGTGCCATAAACCTTCCTTTAGTACCATATTCAAAAAAATTGAATATTTTTTAATTATTTATTTAATAAGACTAGGCTATAGAATAAACTATAGACCAGACTATACATGAGATTATACAAAAGACTAGAATAGTATAATCAAAAGACAAGAGACTGAACTATAAAATAGTCTTTACAAATGATAATAAAATCTATCATCATTAACCATCCGAGTTATTTTCATCCCTTAACGATTTATACAAAGTGTATCTGCCATTTCACTAAATGTGTAGCGGTTTGTTTTGTTTCGCGAACATATTCCAAATAAACTTATTTATGTTGTTGTTTAATGAATTTTTATGGTTTCTTGTCATTAAGTTTTTGGCCAGCATCTTTGTTGTGCTTTCTCTTGTGTTTTAGATTATATGGAAGACGTGGAAGCTTTTTTAATAAAAACAAGTAAGAGTGCTATATTCGGCTGTTTTAAACATCTTAGTTTTATAAATTTTTAATTTTTTCCGGACTACATTATCATTACACCAAAAGCTAAACAAAACAAGTAAGAGTGCTATATTCGGCTGTGCCGAATCTTATATACCCTTCACCATAGTGTATTTTAAACATCTTTTATAAATTTTAAAATTTTTCCCGACTACATTATTATTACATCAAAAGCTAAACAAAAAGAACAACAACGCTAAACGAAATAAAACACAAAATACACAAGACATCTTAACATACATAACGAAAAACACAGAAAAACAAAAACAAAAATAACAACGCAATGACGCCAACAGCATCCAAACCAAGGGTACCAAAGCCCTATGCGCTTGGTACTCTTTTGTTTTTGTAGATGCGCTTAGCTATAGATAGTGTGTTTTCTATACACTTATATGCGCTTAACCTTAGCAATTCGTTGTTGTTGTTCTTAACAGTATACAAGTAGGAAAGTATAGTCGGGCATGGCCGACCATATAATACCCTACACCATGACTATATTTTAAAATTTTTTTTTATAAAGAATCTTTTATGTTGAATATTATAGGTCCTTACGTAAATCTGCAGTGTCATTTATACTTATATAAGTAAGACTTATTTGTGCCAATTTTTAGAGAGATAAAATAATATTTGACGTAATTATGGCATAAAAAGTTCAAATCGGGAGGTACGGTTGTACGGGGGCTAGGTGAAATAATGGACCGATTTCAACCATTTTCAATAGGCTTCGTCCTTGTGCCATCAAATTGCGGCCTGTACCTTGCGCACAAGGTTTACATGGACAGCCAGCCAGCCAGACGGACGGACATGTCTTAATCGACTCAAAAAATGATTCTGAATCGATCGGTATACTTTAAGGTGGGTATTGGACCAATATTTTTGTATGTTACAAACATCAGCACAAATTTATAATACCCTCCCCACTATAGTAGTGTAGGGTATAATAAACAACAACAACGCTAAACGAAATAAAAAACAAGTAGGAAAGTATAGTCGGGCATGGCCGACCATATAATGCCCTACACCATGAGTATATTTTTAAAATTTTTACTTTTTATAAAAATTTTATTTTTTATAAAGAAAGTTTTTTGTTGAATATTACCAATAATTCCAAAATATTTAAGCAATTTATTGATAAAAAACTAAAATTTCTAAATGAGGCTTTATATAGGTCAAATATGGGCCGATCCTCGGTTAATTTGGGAAAAGGATATATTTCTAAATAACAGTTAGTTTTGTTGAGTTTCATTGCGATACAAATGGTTACAAGTGAATTTTAGACGTTTAAGTCAATTTTTGAAGGGGGGTTTGTATGGGGGCTAGGGTCAAATATAGGCCGATCCTTACGAAAATCTGCAGCGTCATTTATACTTATATAAAACTTATTTGTGCCAATTTTTAAAGAGATAGCAGAATATTTGACGTAATTATGGCATAAAAAGTTCAAATCAGGAGGTACGGTTGTATGGGGGCTAGGTGAAATAATGGACCGATTTCAACCATTTTCAATAGGCTTCCCTGTGCCAAAAAACATGCTTGGTACAAATTTCATCAAATTATCTTGAAAATTGCGGCCTGTACCTTGCGCACAAGGTTTACATGGACAGCCAGCCGGACGGACGGACATGTCTTAATCGACTCAAAAAATGATTCTGAATCGATCGGTATACTTTAAGGTGGGTATTGGACCAATATTTTTATATGTTACAAACATCAGCACAAATTTATAATACCCTCCCCACTATAGTGGTGTAGGGTATAACAAAATACACAAGGCATATAAACCAACAGACATCTAAACATACATAACGAAAAACACAAAAAAAAAACAAAATAAACAACGGAATAAAACGAACCTACATCCAAATATAGGAATAGAATTCACAAAAACAAAATACGTAACTTAATGACGAACAGCATTGAAACAAACAAAGCAAAATACACAGCTGTATAACACCAAATACATCTACAAACACGTGTACATTTTTTTCCAATATACAGTGTTGTTGCTTATTTAACAAAGCATGAAATAAATATGACAATTTTTGATGAAATTTTCAGAGGTTGTCTCGGATTTTTGCTCATATCGCCGTTATTTACCGACCGATTTTGCTGATTTTAAATAGCGATCTTCTTCCGAATCTTCAATAATTCTGTAACAGAATTATTGAAGATTCGGATCTCGCCGATATCTGGGGTCCTATAAAAACTGATTTCAACAGACAGACGTACATGGCTTAATCGACTCCGCTATCTATAAGGATCCAGAATATATATACTTTATAGGGTCGGAAAATTATATTATAGAAATTACAAACGGAATGACAAACTTATATACACCCTTCTTAAGAAGGTGAAGGGTATAAAAACACAACTAGGCAAAAAAAAGATGGTATAAAACAAGTGATAAGGAGATTTTATCGAAATTTAAGCATCTCAGTTCACAGCATTGAATCACTTAAAATCTGAAAGATGCCATCGTCATTAATCCGGGTTATTTTCATCCCTAAACGATGTTATGCAAAGGGTAGTAGCCATTTCATAAACTTTACAGTCCAGACTTTACTATAGCTCATAGTCCAGACTATAGACTAGAAAATAGTCCAGACAATAGATTACACTACAGCCCAGGCTATAGACTATAATATTGTCCAGATTATAGACTAGACTACAGTCCAGACTGGTCTATAGCTCATAGTCCAGACTATAGACTATAATATAGTCCAAACAATCGACTAGAATATAGTCCAGACAATAGACTACACTACAGTCTAGACTATATTCTAGAATATAGCCCTGAATATAGACTAGACTACAGTCCAGACTAAACTATAGCTCATAGTCCGGACTATAGACTACAGTCCAGACTATAGACTACAGTTCAGACTATAGACTTTAGTCCAGACTATAAACTAGACATTAGGCTAGTTTATAATACAGACTAGATTATTGTCCAGACTATAGACTAGACTAAGGTCCAGAATAGACTATAGCTCACAGCCCAGACTATAGACAGTAGTTCAGACTAAAGACTAGAATATAGTCCAGATTATAGACTAGAATATAGTCCAGATTATAGACTAGAATAAAGTCCAGACTAGATTATAGCTCACAGTCCAGAATAAACTATAGCTCATAGTCCATACTATAGACTTTAGTTCAGAATATATACTAGACATTAGGCTAGTTTATAATACAGACTAGATTATTGTCCAGACTATAGACTAGACTACAGTCCAGACTAGACTATAGCTCACATCCTAGACTATAGACAGTAGTTCAGACTATAGACTAGAATATAGTCCAGATTATAGACTAGAATACAAAATTGTGCGTTCTTTGGGTAGTTCTACATTATCCAATGAAATTATTATCTGCGACGGGTCGAATATAGTCCAGACTATAGACTAGACTACAGTCCAGACTATAGACTAGACTACAATCCAGACTGTAGACTAGACTACAGTCCAGATTGTAGACTAGACTACAGTCCAGACTGTAGACTAGACTACAGTCCAGACTGTAGACTAGACTACAGTCCAGACTGTAGACTAGACTACAGTCCAGACTGTAGACCACAGCACAGTCTATATATTAGCCTTTAGTCCAGACTATATACTAGACTTTAGGCTAGTTTATAATACAGACTAGACTACAGTCCAGATTATACTATAGTTCATAGTCCAAACTATAAACTAGAATATAGTCACACAATAGACTAGAATATAGTCCAGACAATAGACTAGAATATAGTCCAGACAATAGACTAGAATATAGTCCAGACAATAGACTACACTACAGCCCAGGCTATAGACTAGAATATAGTCCAGATTATAAACTAGAGCTCATAATCCAGACTATAGTCTAGAATATAGTCCAAACAATAGACTACACTGCAGCCCAGACTATACACAGATTATAGTCCAGACTATAGACTAGACTACAGTCCAGACTATAGACTAGACTATAGTCCAGACTATAGACCAGACTACAGTCCAGACTATAGACTACAGTCCAGTCTATATATTAGCCTTTAGTCCAGACTATATACTAGACTTACTTACTTACTTATACTAATACAGACTAGACTAAAGTCCAGACTATAAACTAGACTACAGTCCAGACTATAGACTAGACTACAGTCCAGACTATAGACTAGACTACAGTCCAGACTATAGACTAGACTAGACTACAGTCCAGACTGGTCTATAGCTCATAGTCCAGACTTTAAACTATAATATAATCCAAACAATTGAGTAGAATATAGTCCAGACAATAGACTACACTACAGTCCAGATTATAGACTAGAATATAGCCCGGAATATAGACTAGACTACAATCCAGACTAAACTATAGCTCATAGTCCAGACTGTAGACTTTAGTCCAGACTATAAACTAGACATTAGGCTAGTTTATAATACAGACTAGATTATTGTCCAGACTATAGACTACACAACAGTCCAGACTAGACTATAGCTCACATCCTAGACTGTAGACAGTAGTTCCGACTATAGACTAGAATATAGTCCAGATTATAGACTAGAATATAGTCCAGATTATATAGACTAGAATATAGTCCAGATTATAGACTAGAATACAGTCCAGACTATATTATAGCTCATAGTCTTAGCTATAGACTAGAATGTAGTTCATATTGTAGACTAGACTACAGTCCAGACTATAAACTACAGACCAGACTATAGTACAGTCTGTAGACTAGACATTAGTCCAGAATATAGACTGACTATTGACTGTAGTCCAGTCTATAATACAGGCTACAGTCCCGACTAAACTATATACTAGAATATAGCCATACATCTAGTCCAGACAAAACTACGGACTGACCTTTGAAGCGGGCACTTAAGCCATTAAGAATTGGCCGGCTTTATTTTGGTAGATGTTTGATTAGTGAAGGGGGAATTAAATGCGCGGGGTGAGCCAGCACTAACAACATTTAACCCCACCCCTTTCTAAGGCTCTTGATAAAAAAAGCGGGCACTTAAGGCATTAAGAATTGGCCAGCTTTATACATATTTCTAGGTGTGCTTGATTAGTGAAGGGGGAATTAAATGCGCGGAGTGAGCCTGCACTAACAAAATTTAAATATAAGCAAACAATTAAATAAGAACAAAAATTGAATTATTTAATAGAATATAGTAAATAAAAATAACGTAAAAAGAATATTGAATAAAATAGTATAAACAGCTTTTTGAAAACTTTGTTTTAAAAGATAGTAATGAGTAATTTTGCAAAAACTGTTTTTTGAAAAATTTGTTTTACAAAAAACTACAGCGGGAACTATATTACCCACCAAAATGAAGGAAATTTGTCCCTCAATAATGTCCAATACGCCAATCCTAGTCACTCGTCCAAAATTTGATCCCAGGGCCAAAAGAGAGTAATGAGTGAAATTTTGTAAAAATAGTTTTTTGAGAACTTTGTTCTACAAAAAACTACAGCGGGAACTATATTACCCGCCAAAATGAAGGAAATTGGTCCCTCTATAATGTCCAATACGCCAATCCTAGTCACTCGTCCAAAATTTGACCCTAGGCCAAAAAGAGAGTAATGAGTGAAATTTTGTAAAAAACTGTTTTTTGAGAACTTTGTTCTACAAAAAACTACAGCGGGAACTATATTACCCACCAAAATGAAGCAAATTGGTCCCTCTATAATGTCCAATATGCCAATCCTAGTCACTCGTCAAAAATTTGATCCCAGGGCCAAAAGAGTGTAATGAGTGAAATTTTGTACAAACAGTTTTTTGAGAACTTTGTTCTACAAAAAACTACAGCGGGAACTATATTACCCACCAAAATGAAGGAAATTGGTCCCTCTATAATGTCCAGTACGCTAATCCTAGTCACTCGTCCAAAATTTGACCCTAGGGCCAAAAGAGAGTAATGAGTGAAATTTTGTAAAAACATTTTTTTGAGAACTTTGTTCTACAAAAAACTACAGCGGGAACTATATCACCCACCAACATGAAGGAAATTTGTCCCTCTATAATGGCCAATACGCCAATCCTAGTCACTCGTCCAAAATTTGACCCTAGGGCAAAAAGAGAGTAATGAGTGAAATTTTGTAAAAACAGTTTTTTGAGAACTTTGTTCTACAAAAAACTACAGCGGGAACTATATTACCCACCAAAATGAAGGAAATTGGTCCCTCTATAATGTCCAATATGCCAATCCTAGTCACTCGTCCAAATTTTGACCCTAGGACAAAAAGAGAGTAATGAGTGAAATTTTGTAAAAACAGTTTTTTGAGAACTTTGTTCTACAAAAAACTACAGCGGGAACTATATTACCCACCAAAATGAAGGAAATTGGTCCCTCTATAATGTCCAATATGCCAATCCTAGTCACTCGTCCAAATTTTGACCCTAGGGCAAAAAGAGAGTAATGAGTGAAATTTTGTAAAAACAGTTTTTTGAGAACTTTGTTCTACAAAAAACTACAGCGGGAACTATATTACCCACCAAAATGAAGGAAATTGGTCCCTCTATAATGTCCAATATGCCAATCCTAGTCACTCGTCCAAAATTTGACCCTAGGGCCAAAAGAGAGTAATAAGTGAAATTTTGTAAAAACAGCTTTACAAAAAACTACAAAAGGAACTTATAACCCACCAAAATGAAGGAAATCGACTCTACTATAATGTCCAATGCAATTACCTAAGTCACTCACCCAAAATATGATCCTAACATCAAAAGAAAATAATAAGTGAAATGTTGAAAAAAAATGTTTTTTAAGATTTTTACAAAAACTATAGAAGGAAACTTATTACCCAAAAAATATTGGACATTGGTCCAATATGACACCCTCTAAATTTGAATTTTTAATTCCATAATTTTATTTCATTTACCACTATTTGTTTTAAATTGTTATTATTAATCAATTTTTTAATTCCCAATATTGTTTTTAAGATTGTTTTTAAGTTTGTTAAGTAGTTTGTTAAAATGAAAATCCTCTCCCATATATGAAAAAGAAGAATTTGGCATGCACTTAGCCAAATTAATTTGATTATGTTGCCAGATAAAGCACTAAAAATACTTGCATTACAGCGATTTCAATATGTTGCCAGATAAAATACTTATTAATATTGGTAAAAACTCAAAAAAAAAAAAAAAAAAAAAAAATTGGCAGCACTAATTCGTAGCAAGAAAAACTCAATTTTTTGTCTGCACACAGTCTGCAAGAGAGAATTTTTCGTGTTACTCTGTTTTTGTTGAGTTAAATATGAGTAGTTTGACTACTTTGTTAAAGTAACGGGGATCCAACATTGGTTATTACACCCACCATCAAAGAGGATGAGGTGTATTGTTTTTGTCATTCTGTTTTTAACACATCGAAATACTCATCTAAGACATATAAAAGTATATATATTTTGGATCCTCATAAGATTCTAAGACGATCTAGCCATGTCCGTTCATTTGTCTGTCTGTCCGTTGAAAAAACGATAGAGTCCAAACGGGAACAACTAGAGATCTGAAATTTTGCACAAAAGTTGATGCAGTTTGTTTGGCAATATTGGTCCGTGATTTCGCCAATCCCCCATACAACGTGCCATTCAGAAAATAATTTTATCGCACATAATTATCTAAAAGAAATATCGTGATAAACGTGCTTTATAAGAACCTTAATCTGTTTGTAAAATTTTATAAGGATCGGCACATAATTGACCCTACCCCCTATTTCAGGACGATTAAGCAAATAATTTTAACGTTTTACTGCGTTTAAAACAAGTATAGAGTAGGGTTCTATAGTTGAAACGAACTTTTTGCATTTTATGAAAAGTCGACATTTCGACTTTTTGCATTTTATGGAAAGTCGACTTTTCGACTTTCGACTTTTTGCATTTAGTTAAAAATCGATTTTTCAAATTTTCGACTTTTTTCATTTAATTAAAAGTCGATTTTTCGACTTTTAGTATTTTATAAATAGTCGACTTTTCGACTTTTTCCGCCCAGAGTTAAAAAATTATAAAGTTGCCAGAAGCGTAAATTTATAATGTTGCCATTTAAAATTATATTATTATTATTTATTATTATTATTAATAAAACAATTTTATTAATATTTTTTCATTTGTTGCAATTTTATGAGTTTTTTTGAATTCTTTCTGTTATCGACTTTTTCCGATTTTTCGACTTTTTTCGACCATTTTCGACTTTTTCCGACTATTTTCGACTTCTTTCGATTTTTTTCGACTTATTCCGACTTTTCGACTTTTTTCGACTCTTTCCGACTTTTTTCGACTTTCCGACTTTTATTTACAAAGTCGACTTTTTTCATAGACGATAGTCGAGTTATCGACTTTTTTTGGAACAAAATGGTCGACTTCGACTTTTTTCGACAGTCGATTTATAGAACCCTAATATGAGATGACGTACAGGGTGCACTTATAAGGTGAAGTCAATTCTACAAAAACAACAAAAGTAGATACTTCTGTCAAAAAATGTACATGTTGCCAAGGTGTTTTTTTAATTTACCTTACAAAAAGACAATCCCACATGCCCAAAAATCTCTTCACGTAAAGTAACTATGTATTATTAGATGAAATTTATTAAAAATTATACATGCATTGAAAAATGAGGGTAAGCCCCCTTATTCACAAACAAAACTTTTATTATGCCCTACACCACTATAGTGGGGAGGGTATTATACGTTTGTACATACAAAAATATTCGTCCAATAACCACCTTAAAGTATACCGATCGATTCAGAATCATTTTTGAGTCGATTAAGACATGTCCGTCCGTCAGTCCGGCTGGCTGTCCATGTAAACCTTGTGCGCAAGGTACAATTTGATAATTTAAGATAATTTGATGAAATTTGGACCAAGCATGTTTTTTGGCACAGGGTCGAAGCCTATTGAAAATGGTTGAAATCGGTCCATTATTTCACCTAGCCCCCATACAACCGTACCTTACGATTTGAACTTTTTATGCCATAATTACGTCAAATATTCTATTATATCTAAATTGGCACAAAAAAGTTTTCTATAAGTATAAATGATACTGCAGATTTTCGTTAGGATCGGCCCTTATTTGACCCTAGCCCCCATACAAACCCCTCTTCAAAAAATGTCTTAAACGTCTAAAATTGACTTTTAACCATTTGTATCGCAATGAAACTCAACAAAACTAACTGTTATTTAAAAATATATCCCTTTCCAAAATTTACCTAGGATTGACCCATATTTGACCTATATAAAGCCTTATTTAGAAATTTTAGTTTTTTATCAATAAATTGCTTAAATATTTTGGAATTATGGTATATTCAACATAAAAGATTCTTTATAAAGTAAAAATTTTAAAAATATACTCATGGTGTAGGGTATTATATGGTCGGCCATGCCCGACTATACTTTCCTACTTAAAAATTAATATTAGATTAGAAAATTTTAAGTATGTAGTAGCAAAAATACAAATTATATACGTATTATTTTTTATCAGTCAATATTGGGAACTTATAATATCGTGTAGGTCTCTACCATTGTCGTATAAGAAATATATAATTGTTCAATTCACAATCGATGTTGTAGCGTTGTATGCGTTGTATGTCAGCAGCTGCTACAATAGTCATAACAATGTTGTTGGTATTTTCTATGCAAAAGCTCTTTACAGCGCAACCAAAGTAAATTAATAAAGTAGCGACATCTCTTGTTGTACAACAACATCTACAACAAACACATGTATTTTGTTTTTGGAATAATCCAAGAATGTGTCAAAATAAAATTTAAGAAAATATCCTTTAACAACAAAGTGAAGAAAACATAAATATAAAATATTACTTTTAAGTTGAAAATATTAAGGATTTAATTATATTATTATATTATACAATTTATTACACTTTTAAACTACTTTAAAACCACTTTTAATTCATTTTTCATCTTTTCACAAATTGCAAAACACAATTTAAAAATGGCGACATAAACAATGTTAACAATTTTCAAAACAAACTTTGACAACTAATTTTATTTTTCTATAGAAACTATAGTTAAAAAAATAGTCAGCTGTTTAAGTGATGCTGCTTTATTAATTTACTTTGAGCGCATCGACAATTTTTCATATGTTTTTCAAATTTTTTAAGAAATTTTAGTGTTGCCACTTTCAAAGAAATTAATTTGGTTTATTTCGCATGTTTAATTAATTTAATATTTTTTGATTTTTTTTTATTTTTTGACATTGTTATATGTATTTGTTATGATTATTATTTTTTCATTGACAACATAAACTTATAACTTGCTGCAAAGATCTGTTCACAATCACTGTTACTACACTTTAGTAGGTACAATATACAACTTGATTGTGAATTGAACAAATGATCTTTATAGAAATGAGAGCAAACCACTACAATGGAAAATTGTTAAAAATTAAGATATCTATGATAAAATCAAGTTTTAATAATTTTATTTACAATTGTGGGATGTTTTTACTCGCAATTGATTAGTAAAAAGTTCCCTATAATTGATAAAATGGATGCATATTTAAGATAAATAGTTTGTGCAATTTTTTAGTATTTCTCATTAATTTACTACGGATTAAAATGAATATAAAATTTATTTATTAATATTTTGTCCTAAAAATATAATAAATTCCTATATAGATGTACATATTTTTTCGGATTGTGGCAACTCTAAATGGTGTACTTTGACAGTTGTATCTACCTCAAATAAAAAAATGGGCTGCGTACTAAGCCCCATTTGTTTTAATCTATACATTGACAGTATTTTTGAAAATTTACCAGATGATATATACATCTTAGCCTATGCTGATGATATAGTGGTATATTGCGCTGAACTTAACATAACAGTTGCTAGATCCAAAGTACAAAACGCTACTAACATAATTTCATCAAGTCTAAATGAACTCCAGCTATCTATTTCAGCCAGAAAAACCAAAGCCGTAATATTTATTGCCCCTAGGAGAACACGCCCATCGATCCCCACGCTCATGCTTGGCTCTGAGTCCATCAAGTATGCAGAGACTTTCAACTTTCTTGGGTTTGTATTTCACAAAAATCTCAGCCTTAAACCTCATGTGGAGTCAGTTCGCAAAGGGTGCTTAAAATATATCAATGTTTTAAGGTCCCTATGTGGCATCAGCTGGGGCTCTGACCCCGAATGTCTAATTAGGTTATATATTGGGCTTATCAGACCCAAAATGGAATATATGGCTCCGCTTCTCTTGGACTGTCCAGAGGCAGAATTCATTAAGCTACAGAGGATTCAATGGAAAGCGCTACGCATTGCCCTAGGTGCAATGACCTCAACACATACCTTGAGCCTTGAACAAATGGCGAATGTTATGCCACTTCCTGAACGACTAAAATTTCTCTCCGAGAAATATGTCAACAAACTTTTATCCTACGAGAACAACCCTGCCCGTGAAGAAGCTATAAAACTTTCTGAAGCGAGATCTTTTACACACCCCTTTCCATCAATAATATTATCAAAGTCTTCTTCATTCAATATCATAACTACAACCAACCATCCCCAGTACTCAGTCCCCATAGAAGCAAGTCTATATAGACCTGTGATAAAATTCTTAGACGTGCAAAAATCCTCCTGCATTCG
>NC_060949.1:12673025-12678015 GCF_022045245.1 Lucilia cuprina | reverse complement strand
CTGTTGAACTGACTTCATGTTATGAGAGCATCCTGTCGACGTATATAAATAAGATTTTCAAAATAAAATCTCTCTGCTAAATTTTATTTATTACCTTAACGCTAACACTCTTAAAAATACGAGTATTGTGAAGAAATTTATTTATTACAAGCCAAAGTCTTTCTACGATATGTTATGAAAATCAGTTCACAATTGATCATATCCCCTTTAGAAAATTACTTTAACACAGTGTATTTATAAACTTTGTACAGAAAAAAATACGACATATAAATTGTCATATTAATTACCAAATTCGTCAAAATAATAAATTTTTTATTGAAAAGCACCAATAAAACAATACAATACATATACAGTGTCTCTCATAATTATTCGAATTTAGGTATACTATGAAAAGAAACCAAATTTAATAATTCTTTTGAGTGCAAAATAAATAAATAAATTTGACAGTTATATTAGGCTACAATGTCGGAAAAATTGAAAATATATTTGAGCTAATATCTACATGAATATATACTAGCCAACTTTGCCGGAAAATATCGATCCTAGTGGAACGAAAAGGGGCTTAAGATCCAGATAATTAAATTAGAAACATAAGAACGATCCCAAAAATACATCATGGAACGTTTAAGTACAGATCCTTACAACAAAATATATTAATTTTGGATTTATCTCTGGAAAAAAGGGAAAAAATAAATGAAAATGAGGGCAAAATCCGCCAATTTAATGATACTACTTATAAATATGGTAAAATCGCCCCAAAATTGTAGCCCAAATAGGCCAAAAATAAATCGCTTCGGTTGATAGTAACCCCTTAAACAATTTTAAGCAAAAAAACATTTGATATGATGAAATGTGAAATACAGGACAAATTCGAATACTTTTATGAGGTAATTTTATAGACTTCCTTTGAAAAAAGCTTAATCAATTTAAGTAAATAAAGATTTTTCCAGTTATAAAAATTGTGATATGAAACATAAGGACTGCCTAGATAATACAACAAATGTATTTATTTATTTTGCACACGAAACTTATTATTAAATTTGGTTTCTTTCCATAGAATACCTAAATTCGAATACTTATGAGTGACACTGTAATTGTTACTTGAAATTTTTAATACTTAACAATATTTTTTAATAATGAGTTTGTAATATTGAAAAACTATATTGTTAACAGTCAACATGTATGTTATAATAAAACTTTCTATATATAAAACAAATAAATTGTTAACAATCTGAACTCATATTTTAACAATATGATAGTTAAATAGAATAAATTTTTAATTGTAAATTAATTTGCAATTCATTAAATTATTCGTCATATTAATTAACTATATAGTTAAACACTGTTTAACAAAATGCAAAAAAATACTATTTCAAAATAGTTTTATTTTTGTTTTTTATTTGATTTGTAATATATGAAATTAAACGTAGAATTATGGTTAGTTACATAAAAATTAAAACATGTATTAATTAAAAACCAAAATTAACAATAACAAGTAAGAGTGCTATATTCGGCTGTACCGAATCTTATATTCCTTTCACCTTAGTGTATTTTAAACATATTAGTTTTATAAATTTAAATTTTTTTCCAACTAAATTATTATTACACTAAAAGCAAAACAAAATGGACAACAACGCTAAGCGAAATAAAAAACAAAATACACAAGCCAATTAAACCAACAGACATCTAAACATATATAACGAAAAACACAGAAAAACAAAAACAAAATTAACAACTCAATAAAACCAACCTACATCCAAATATAAGAACAGAATTCACAAAAAGAAAACAAAATACATAACTCAAGCCAACAGCATCCAAACATACAAAACAATATACATAGCCAGGGTTGTCCATAGCCAAAAGCTAAACGCAAAATCGCCAAAATAAAATATTATTTATTTATTTATTTATTTATTTATTTATTTATTTATTTATTTATTTATTTTTTATAAAAATCGCTAAAAGTTTACAAAATCATTTATATATATTTATTTCACGTATTATAAAGTAAATATAAATCTAGTAAAAGTCTATAATAAAATATTATTTTTTTTCTTTACATTTGTACTTTTAGTGCATTAGTTATTTATATTAAATTTATATCGAAATATTTTTTACAAAAATTAATTGCAGATTCATTTTCACTGCTTGGTGTATCATACATTGTATTAGAATTAAACTTTTTTTAACATTTTATCTGTAGGCTGAAATGAATTGCAACAATATTTATTAACATTCATATAACTTATTATTCTTATCAATGAATCTAAAAGTTCATATTGAATTTTATTACGTATGCGAGTTTTAGTGTAATTCATAATAGAAAATACCCTTTCTACGCAAGCGTTGCTGGTTGGTAAAATTAATATGTTTAGAACGGCCAATGTTAAATCATTAAAGTGAAATGTTCTAGCCGCATCGCAATAATTGTAAACTTGTGGCCAAAAGTCTAATAATTTTTTTGGGATTTCACCTTTAAAGATCTCAGTCCAATTGATATATGCTAATTTTGACCATTACAATTCATGATGCCCCTTTGTCGTACCAATTCGTTAACTTTATTTTTTGGATTTAAAAATAAAGTTAACGAATTTTGAACTTCCGAAAATTTAACTTGTGTTAAAGGGTTTCCACATTTTAATATTGGAAATTCATTATATGTTTTAAAAAGATTTATATTTTCAGGTAACTGTTTTAGCATTTCTGTTAATAGTTTTTTAAGTACAAAAAACTATTTTCTTCTAAAATTTCTGCATCATATTCATTCACTTTTATATTTTTTAATTCCATTTCAAATTCTGTGCAAAAATCTATAGATTCAAATGGCAGGATTGAAATTCTTAATTTAAATGATTCATTTTATTAACTATTGGGTTAATAAGTATAAAAAATTTATTTTTTTCGTCAGATAATTCTTAATAAATATGTTGAGCAATTGTTTTCAGCAGTTGAGAATACAGAAAAGTGGTATTTTAACTCCACCCACAGCTTTAAAACTCTTCTGATGGCGGCCCCATAAGACAGCCAACGAGTCCCCGATATTTGTACAAGTTTTCTAAAATTATTTGGATCAACTCCAACGTTAACCAAATCAAAAGCTCTTTTGTATAGTAAAGTACGATGTGGGCTGTGGCTAATATAGATGTAAATTTCCTTAAGTAAAAAGTCTGCATTTTTGGGAATTTACTTGAGGCTTTGGAGCAGCATAAATGGAGGGAGTGGCAGGTACATTTTAAAAGTAATAATTGTGGATTTTCTTATTTTAAAAGGATAAATAACGATTTATTTTTACCACATAGATTACTGGCCCCGTCAGTTCGAAGAGCTATTAACTTTTTTATATTTAAACCCACTTTGTTTAAAAACAGTTTTATGCCTTCAAAAAGATGTGTTGCAGTAGGTTCTTCTATCAGGAAAATGCCCAAAAAATCGGTAACAATTTTAAGTCTTTTATGATAAAAAGTGGTCAACAGAAGCAATTGAGCTATGTTTTGCAATAAAAACGGCTAGTTTAATGTCAATTATTTTAGACTCATTTGATTGTGGCTGTATTACTAAAAGTGTATAAAAATACATTAAAATTTCTTTTATATATTTGTTAAAAATGAACTTACTAAAATTTGAAATTTTGTTTTGCTTAAATAGCACCGCCATATTAGAAATGTGTTTATTACTTTCTGAATGCTTTTTTAGATCTTATGGGATCTTAGTGCTATTTTGCATCCAAAACTCCACGATGTATATTGGTCGTTAGATGTTGATTGGTACGACAAAGGGGCATCTACAATAGATTTTATCAAGCCTACAAACTTAAGTCAATAAAATGTTTAAAATATTACATTTGTGTACTTAGCTTTGGCCCAACTTTCATTTTCCCACTCCTTTCGATGTCAACGATCTACATTAATTTTTTTTAAGAAGATGTCATTATAAAGCTACGTTCAGACCTGTAAAATATTTGGTCCAAATATTTGTTATAAAATATTTATAAAGTTGCGTCAAACAAATGCAATATTTATTTCATGTTCAGACTTGAATAAATATTTGATGGTATTGTTTTATCAAACAGTGCAAAAATAATTTGTTCATGCAAAAAAAAAAAAACAATTTGGCAATTTGTTTTAATTTTAACTATTTTTATTAGGTTTAAAATTAAATTTTTATAATAAAAGTGTATAATATTAATATATAACACGATTGAAAAAACTTTGTTTGTCGAATCTGAACATAAAATATTTCATGTTAACAAACAGCAATGCGGATGATTTTCATAGAACAAATTGATTTGCTGGCAAATAAATATTTTCTCATTGTTTCATCAATGTGAACACCAAAAGTCAAATAATTTACGTTATTTTGATCTTTACATATTTGATCTTGTAAACCAAATGTAAGATGAAACAGCGTAAATGACAGCTGTTCTTTGTTTATTTTCTGAAAAAGAGTGTTATCACCTCATACAAAAATGTAAATAGTCGCTTATATGACTGGTTTTATTTTATTTTTTATAAAATATAAATCTGAGACAAAGTTGTGACATTTAATTGAAATTCAAGCAATTGCGTAAATTAATGATAATTATTATTTTTGTTGTTTGTTTTGTTATTTATTGGTTGGTAACAACATACGATATATAGTTATACTACATAATATATGCATCTATAGTCTAGTTTGCAGTCTAGTCCAACGGTTCCCAAATTACAATTAAATAAGAGATACTGTTATCTCGGAGTATGAATTTAGGCCACATTTCATAATTCAAGGACAAGCTTATCGCAGATTTAAGTTTGTCAAATTGTAAACAAAAGTGTCCTTGTTTGGAAGGACTAAAATAATATATTTCCGAAACAGAGGTGACACTTTTTAATCGTCTTCAATACGTTAATCCAGGCAATTTTATATATAAATATTCCATTCCGACGTGATACACAGATTTTAACTTGATTTTGTCGACCAATATTATTAAATTAACATCAGAAAATGCATA
>NC_060949.1:12667730-12672925 GCF_022045245.1 Lucilia cuprina | reverse complement strand
TACTAATAATTTAAATATTTTAAATTTATTTTTATATATTGATTATTATTCACACTGTTTTCACAACAAATATCTCAAAAATAAAAAGTGAAGTACTCAAACGAAATTAATAATAAAATTTAAATATTTCAAGATTTGAGGTACATATTTGTCGCAAAATAGTAAATTGTATTAAGTGTTTTCAATGTGTTGAATTATTTTCTTGCACAAATGAGTTTTTTGTCCATTTGAAGGATGTCTCTTTGTTAGTGAAAACAAAATTTATACGTGTTACTTTATTCAGTGTTTTCAAAAATTTTCGCTAAAGAAATCGTTTAAAAACACGTTTTAAATCATTTTAAAGAAAAAAGTGTGATATCTATACAAGAAAACATTAGTGGAACAGGTGAAATTAATAATATGGCGTAATTTTAATGTGCATCTTCAAATATGGAAGTCTATATTGATCCCATAAATACTAGCAGCGATGTATTTAATGAACATATTCAAACAATGAGGGATTCTGCAAGTAAGTTTATACTATCATTACATTCTTTTAAAAATATATTAAGAGCAGATAATAATAAAATCAGGATTTTGGCAAATGAAAAAGCAAGATGCACAAAGATCATGCCATCTGAAACAGGAATAGTTTCCGACATTTTTGACGGCACATACCATTATATTTTTGCCGAATCATTGCTATATTTCACTCAAACAATGAAATACTTTGATCTAAATTCAATTAATGCAAGATTAAAAAGTTTTTCTTATGCACATAAGGACAAAGAAAAAATTTTTCTTGACGGAGTTAGAAGAAAAACTTTTCACCAATCAAATGATGCTTTTCTGTAATTATCTTTCACTTATAATTGGAGATCTTATCCCATACGGAGATGAAATTTTAAAATTTGTTTTAAACTTTCTCGAATTTCTAGAAGATTAGATTTGTTTTGAAGTCTATCAAGAATTATTGCTACAAATTGAGAAGAAAGTTGAAATAATAAATCAAAATCTAACATTGTATAGAGATGTTGAAATTTTCGGATATACATATGGCGAAAACATGTTTATTGCTGCATTTAAAGAAAATATCGAGTTGTATAAATTAATTTGTGTTATCAGAAAAAATCCCAGTGAAATTTTTTTATGCTGTCAAAGAATTCTGACAGACTGCAATGTTCATTTTTCTTTCTTTGAAATTCAATCCAGTACAAATAATTATACTATATTACAAATTGATGAACTCTTAGGGCCTCCGGTTTAAATGGTTGAAACTCATTCTGACAAGCAATATGTTAAATTAAAAGAATATTACCATACTATATATTAACTCATTTATTTTCATATAACTCTAAGGAAAACCAAGCAAATATTACTGATGAGAAATCAGAATTATACAATTTACTTTACACATGGAAACTTTGGCTTTGATATACTCATCTAAGAGGTAACTGTTTTTTTATTGTGTTATTTCTTCCTAATAATACTAATATCTTATTTATGTGTTTAAGATGTACTAAAATACCTTGACAAAAGTCACATTAAAAAATTGTTCCATGACAAGTCAGTTGGAGAACAAGCCGCATTTGAACAACATCGTAAAAAATGGCTATCTAAGTCCTCCTCTAGCGAAATAGAAGTTGAAAATATATTTAATATTAATTATATAAATATAAAACTAATTTGTGCCAATTTTTAGAGAGATAATAGTATATTTGACGTAATTATGGCATAAAAAGCCCAAATCGGGAGGTACGTTTGTATGGGGGCCTATTTCAACCATGGACCGATTTCAACCAATTTCAATAGGCTTCGTCCTTGTACCAAAAAACATGCTTGGTCCAAATTTCATCAAATTATCTTGAATATTGCATATTGCAGCTTACAGGCAAACATAAAATGTTTTTACAAGCAACTCGCTAAAATATTTATAACACCCACATACATATAGCTTGCCTATAATATGAAAATATTTTCCTAAACATATTATTCGAAGCCAACAATATTGAAGCCATGCAAGCAGTAATATACGAACAGTGATTAAAATTACTAATATATTAGTAACCAAAATGCATATTTTCTCTTATGCATTCGTATGCATTATTAAAATATAAATACATTTTATGATATATAATATAATATATTTAATTACTCCCATTCGAAATATTTCTAGTATTATTGCTAAAAATATTTACCCTTACAAGCTATTGCATATTACAGCTTACAGACAAATATAAAATGTTTTCACATACAATATATTACGCAGCAACTCGCTAACATATTTATAATACCCACATATATTTCATATGGCTTGCCTATAATATTAAAATATTTTTCTACACAAATTATTCGAAGTCAACAATATGAAATAACCAAATTTTAATTAGAAAATTTTTGAATTGAATTATTGAATGCATGTATATTAAATTAATGTTTAATTTTTATGTGGAGTATTAAATTGTATGTATTTATATTGATTGTAAAAGGTAAAAGGTTTGTATTGATTGTAAAAGATAATAATAATTAGAAAAAAATTATATAAATACTTAGAGGATCATGTGAATGTAATATATTCAAATATGAATGTAAAAAATAGTTTTTACAGGATATATTTAAACATTATCACGGCTGTTATGGAATCTGATTGCTCTCCGAATCGTTCTGATTTCATATTCGAATCAGAATTGTAATCAGAATTTGATGTCATAGAAGCCGATGTTACAGTTTTTTTGTCAGAAATAATCCGATCAGCTGACTGCTTACACATTTGCAGTTTTATTTTGTTTTTTGTTTTGTTAGTTTGTTGAATGTTGTTGGAAAATGTAAGTTAAATAAATAAAAATTTAATAATTTGTAAATATTCATTTTTTTGGCACAAATAGGGGCAAACATAGAAATGCAACACAGAATGCATTTTTTTAGTCTTCATGGAGAAAAACCCACATATAGCAAAAGGTTTCACAAAACGCGATAAAGTTTTAGTGGATTCTCTTTGGCAGGAATTGATCTACGTTTTTCACTTTCATCCATCATTAGTTTTATCCACTGAAGACTTACATATATTAGCAGAACTTTCAGTACACGACTTAATACAACTGATACAGTACTTCTGCCTAGACTTATGGTGGAATCGATTCCAACTGACCTTTGGTAAGACCCTTTTGCTAAAAATCGTAATGTTGCAGCCAGTTGAATCACGCAGGGAATGGTTGATGGTAACAAATGTAATTTTACAATGTCCAACACGATTACGAACGCTTCCTTATTCAGACGGTATTGTCCAATGAATCTGCAAACCACTAAAGTGTTAAAAACACTACCCGGTCAAATCAAAATCTCTTCTTACACAGATTTTGGTAGTTCCAATGGATTGCTGTGATCCCTTAAAATTTTCCTATATTCGGCTGTGCCGAATCTTATATACCCTTCACCATAGTGTATTTTAAACATCTTTTATAAATTTTAAATTTTTCCCGACTACATTATTATTACATCAAAAGCTAAACAAAAAGAACAACAACGCTAAACGAAATAAAACACAAAATACTCAAGACATCTAAACCAACAGACATCTAAACATACATAACGAAAAACACAGAAAAACAAAAACAAAAATAACAACGCAATGACGCCAACAGCATCCAAACCAAGGGTGCCCAAGCCCGATGCGCTTGGTACTCTTTTGTTTTTGTAAATGCACTTAGCTATAGACGGTGTGTTTTCTATACACTTATATGCGCTTAACACTAGCAATACGTTGTTGTTGTTCTTAACAGTATACAAGCAAGAGTAAAACAACAACACTTTCGTATTCATTGCTGGTAAAAATTGACGAGATGTAGATTTTGTTTATCGTAAAAAAACTTGTTTTAAAAATCACTTGGAAAAAAATTGTGTTAGTATTTAATTTTAAACTTACGTTATTCGCATAAAAATTATTGTTCAATAACTCACAACCTACTCCCATATAATTGAAAACGTTTTAAATACTTTTTTCTATTCATTAAAAAATATATTTGCAAAAAAAGGGAAAATTATTTTATTTTAACAAAAAATGCTAATCATATTTTTTTGCTGTGTATTTTTTTGTATGTTTGGATTCCAAACATAGAAAAAAATACACAGCTGAATACAACCAAATACATCTACACACACACGTGTACATTTTTTTTTTTTTTTTTTTTGTATACAGTGTTGTTGATGACATTTTTTGATGAAATTTTCGGATTTGTGCTCATATCTCCGTTATTTACCGACCGATTTTGCTGATTTTAAATAGCGATCTTCTCGAAAGCATGTCTAATAGAATTATTAAAGATTCGCATCTCGCCGATATCTGGGGTCCTCTAAAAACTGATATACATATGGCGAAAACATGTTTATTGCTGCATTTAAAGAAGATATCGAGTTGTATAAATTAATTTGTGTTATCAGAAAAAATCCCAGTGAAATTTTTTTATGCTGTCAAAGAATTCTGACAGACTGCAATGTTCATTTTTCTTTCTTTGAAATTCAATCCAGTACAAATAATTATACTATATTACAAGTTGATGAACTCTTAGGGCCTCCCGTTTAAATGGTTGAAACTCATTCTGGCAAGCAATATGTTAAATTAAAAGAATATTACCATACTATATGTTAACTCATTTATTTTTATATAACTCTAAAGAAAACCGAGCAAATATTACTGATGAGAAATCAGAATTATACAATTTACTTTACACATGGAAACATTGGCATTGATATACTCATCTAAGAGGTAACTGTTTTTTTATTGTGTTCTTTCTTCCTAATAATACTAATATCTTATTTATGTGCTTAAAGACCAGAGTATATCTATAGAAGTACTAAAATACCTTGACAAAAGTCACATTAAAAAATTGTTCCATGACAAGTCAGTTGGAGAACAAGCCGCATTTGAACAACATCGTAAAAAATGGCTATCTAAGTTCTCCTCTAGCGAAATAGAAATTGAAAATATATTTAATATTAATTATATAAATATAAAACTAATTTGTGCCAATTTTTAGAGAGATAATAGTATATTTGACGTAATTATGGCATAAAAAGCCCAAATTCTTCAACAGACAGACGGACAGACAGACGG
This sequence comes from Lucilia cuprina, assembly GCF_022045245.1. Lineage (NCBI taxonomy): Eukaryota > Metazoa > Arthropoda > Insecta > Diptera > Calliphoridae > Lucilia > Lucilia cuprina. Next base: position 12,667,836 of record NC_060949.1, on the reverse strand, counting down.
ACATGGCTTAATCGTCTCCGCTATCTATAAGGATCCAGAATATATATACTTTATAGGGTCGGAAAATTATATTATAGAAATTACAAACGGAATGACAAACTTATAT
>NC_060949.1:12666159-12667630 GCF_022045245.1 Lucilia cuprina | reverse complement strand
AATGCGGCTTGTTCTCCAACTGACTTGTCATGGAACAATTTTTTAATGTGACTTTTGTCAAGGTATTTTAGTACATCTTAAACACATAAATAAGATATTAGTATTATTTGGAAGAAAGAACACAATAAAAAAACAGTTACCTCTTAGATGAGTATATCAATGCCAAAGTTTCCATATGTAAAGTAAATTGTATAATTCTGATTTCTCATCAGTAATATTTGCTTGGTTTTCCTTAGAGTTATATGAAAATAAATGAGTTAATATATAGTATGGTAATATTCTTTTTATTTAACATATTGCTTGTCAGAATGAGTTTCAACCATTTAAACCGGAGGCCCTAAGAGTTCATCAATTTGTAATATAGTATAATTATTTGTACTGGATTGAATTTCAAAGAAAGAAAAATGAACATTGCAGTCTGTCAGAATTCTTTGACAGCAAAAAAAAATTTCACTGGGATTTTTTCTGATAACACAAATTAATTTATACAACTCGATATCTTCTTTAAATGCAGCAATAAACATGTCATTCCTTTACGTTCCTTGGGTTCTGATCAATGAGTTACTATTGTCCGAAAAACCTGAATATCCGATTGGGTTTTGATGTTAACACCCATAATAATTGCCCTCCCTTTTAGTAAATATACCACCATGATTATATTTTAATTATTTAAAATATAATCCCTCTATCCTACTTCATCTCCACAACTCAAATAAAAGATTTAGTGCACCATATTTTCTTTTAAATATTCAAAATTAACAGACAATTCATTTATTTAATTTAAATAAAAATAACTAAAGATTAATTTACAACTCTTATTAAAGATCAAAATTGTTTCCATATTTATCTTATAACAACTAGGAAGTTTAAAAGTTATTTAAAAAAAAATTAAAAATTTACAAAGAAAAACTTACATACATACATACATACATACATACATACATACATACATACATACATACATACATACAATGGTTTATAGAACAATAAATATTTTTTTTCTTTACGTTCGATTTATACAACTTTCATTTTCATTAAAATTTAGAAAACACTTTAAATATTTATTCAAAATAAGAAATTTTAATTATATATTGTAAATTTGCATCACTGTTCAGTTTGTTCTATTTTGTGTGTAAAAATTATTAATTTCACTTTCAGTTTATGCTTTAAGTCAGGGGTGCCCAAAAGTTCCATATGAAAGAGTAAACACCAATACATTTAAAGAAAAACAAATTTTTATTCAATATTTTTTGTTGTAAAAACAAATACATGTAAACATACAAAGAAAAAAATATTTCATATATTCATTTCGTACACGTACACGGCAAAAAAAATTTCTATTCTTTTTAAATCATCTGAAATGAAAAAAATTTTAGTGCGTGAAAATATTATTTCAAACATTAACTTACCAATCGGAATGTCCTTTTAGTCATCCGTACACGGCAAAAAAATGTATTTCTATTTTTGTTAA
>NC_060949.1:12664477-12666059 GCF_022045245.1 Lucilia cuprina | reverse complement strand
CTTAATCATCTCCGCTACCTATAAGGATCCAGAATATATATACTTTATAGGGTCGGAAAATTATATTATAGAAATTACAAACGAAATGACAAACTTATATATACCCTTTTCACGAAGGTGAAGGGTATAAAAAATTCTTTTATCTCTAGTTTTAAATCAATTATGTAAATATATATATCGTCCTGTTTTGAATTTTGGTAATGAGGAATATTTTTTTTACTATTCGAAATTTTTTTTACTGCAATTTGTACATCTACTGGTTATACTTATGTGTACAAAGGTATTTTTCCATATCTTTATTGGTATGAGTTTTCCACATATTAATTGAGTTGACTAAAATCATAACAACACCGTAATATTACACTAGTCAATTTAACACCATGAATAATGAATCCTCTCTCTCCTTTTGGTGCATCCATGAACTTAAAATCACTTTTTGGGTCGATCCAAACTCGTCCGTCCTTTCTTTAATATTTCTAATGGAACTTTTTATATAAAGAACTCCCGATATTTGTATGAAAAAAAAGAATAGTCTACGTACTTCTAGATTATGTCCTCCAAATTAAATTTAAAATTTAAAGTATAATTGCAACTTCTATACCTATTTGAAATTTCGCATAAACAAAATACTGTGCTAATTTGCCGAAATGATTTAAATAAGAATAAAGAGAATGATTTAATAAGAATAAATAAAGTATTTTCTGCTAATTGGTGCAAGAATTGTATCACAATATCTTTAAAGTATTAATCAACTGATATTTTTAAGTAACACGGCAGGAAAATGAAATTGTATTGTATACAAAAGTTGTAATAACATCTAAACTCGTACGACGAACAATAATCGCGATATATGCAAAGATTTGATACTCATGACCTTTGACTTCTACTATCTCACCATGACTTTTAGTTCTTTACTTACATTTTCTAGATGATATTTTTATTTTACTGTCTTAAATTCTATATTTTGGTCAATTTGTCGGGTAATTTCATAACTCATAACTGTCTTCATAATACCAGTTCACGCTCATAACTGTCTTCATAATACCAGTTTAGCGACGAAATTTAACATAGTTCCACTTCAGAAAATAAATTTGTTATTTTAATGTCCAAATGTAAACATAAAACAAATAAAAATAATTTTGTTTACTTTTTTCTTAATTTGGTTATTTTTTATTTGAATTTTGGTTAGAAAAAAATTTTGTTGTGGCAACACTAGAAACATTAAATTGAGAATGTGAGGCCTGCAGTAAATAAGAATTTTTTGGTACTTTTTCGTTTTTAAAAGGCTCTTTTTGAAGTTTCTAAATGTTGATCCTAGAAACATTAAATTAAGCATTTAGGGCCCTTAATAAGTGAGAACCTGAAAAGGAGATTTTTGGATATGAAATATGAAATCGTACTAAATCTGTACAAGTGAAATAAGGTAGTACAAATTTAAAATTGTATACCAAACCTATAAAACGGCTTACTAACAAGTTAAATTTAATTTTTTGTTTAAATCGCCCCATAATAAGTAAAAAATTAAGGAGTGAGATCGAAAAAAGTTCCAAGAGAGCTAAAACTGGCTTCAATGCCAAAAGAG
>NC_060949.1:12637681-12664377 GCF_022045245.1 Lucilia cuprina | reverse complement strand
TTCAATTGTTTGCAAAAAATAACCAAAACGAAAAATTAATTCACATGTACACATGCAAAATAAAAATAACCAATTTTGGTTAATAATAACCAAAGTGGCAACACTGTTTCTAGGTTCGATATAATAGATAATGTATACTTATTTGGAACACTAATTGATTAATTTCATGTTTCTAGGTACAAAATTATAGAGAATCCAAAAACTACATTAAAAAAAAACGAAAAAGTACCAAAAATCACTTTTTATTGGTTTTCACTTTCATGTTTCCAGGTTTAATATTATAGAAAATTCAGAAAGTATCCTTTCACAGGATATCACTTACTCCTGTGAAATGAGTTTTTGGTATAATGCTTCATTTCTAGGTTAAATATTTTAAAAATTCAAAAAATTACCTTATAAAAAACGAAAAAGTACTGAAAAAGTCCCTTTTACAGGTTATTCCCTTTTACAGGTTATCAAAAAGTTCCTTTTTAAGAACAAAAAAGAACGAAACAGTCCCATTTTACATTTTACATACTTTTTCATGTTTCTAAGTTAAATAATATAAAGAATTCAAAATGCACCTTTTGGAGAAAGAAAAAAAAACAAAAATTCCTTTTTATAGGTTCTCACTTACTCCGGGCCCTAAATGCTTCATTTCAAGTTTATAGGTTCAATATTACAGATTATTTATATGTCTCTAGGTCAGTCAATGGCGCTAGTTTTGTTCTTAATACGAAGATTTTAGGCAGTTCACATGTATACAGCGTCAAAAATTTATTTAGTTGTTTGGCAGCATTCAACAAAGTAGGTTGATGTCGCTTTGTTTCATAAATTGCAAACGCAATTTGAAAACACAACTTTAAAAACAAGAGTATAATTTACAAAAACAACATACACCCTAAATAATTTTCTAGAATGCATAACAATGAAAGTAAATAAGATCATTCTTATTTGATACTTTTTTGTACATTTTAATTTAAAATGTTCATTCTATGTGAAGAAATTATCATTCTTATGTCCATTGATTATATTTTGTTTATAAATATTCCCAATTTATTGTAGTGCAATTAAATCTTCAAATAAAAATTATTTTTTTCAGTACAATTTCATTGAAAAAATACCAATTTTGTGTGTAGTGGAGATTTTTTTCATCTGTCTCTATATACGCCGGTGTATGCTCTAGGTTCAATATTACAGAAAATTCAAAAAATAGCTTTTTATAAACATTATATAGGTTCTTAATTAATCAGGACTCTACATACTTAATTTAATGTTTCTAGGTTCATTATTATAAGGAATTCAAAACGTACCTTGCGGAGTACGAAAAAATACTAAAACATCACTTCTCACTTCTTTCTGCCTCTAGATCCAGGATCGGCAGACATATACTACTACATTTTGCACTTGTATAAGTGAAAGAGCGAAAAAACAAGAACCCTTCAAGCATTTAGAAGACAAAAATATTGCGCATCACCCCAAACGCCACGTCAGAAACACTTCTGGACGATTGTCAGACGAGAACGCACATTTTACAAAAACAAAATACATTGATTTCGAATTTTCGTCTTCTAGAAATACACTTTTAAGTTACTTTCGGATGATAGTAAGAAGATTGCATCCATTTTGCCTTAACAAAAAAACATGACTGTTGAACTTTTTTCATCTGGAAGTATACGTTTTAGTGACTTCTGTATGAGAGCTGGGTGAGAACACACATTTTACAATAACAAATACATTGTTTCCTAATTTGTATCTTCTTGATTTGTATGTTTATGTCACTTCTGGAAGACAGTTTGAAGAGTGTTCTCGTTAATGTTGTATTTTATTCATCTGGAAGTGTGGATTTTAGTCACTTCTGGACGATTGTCAGACGAGAGCACACATTTTACAAAAACAAAATACATTGATTTCTAGTTTTCGCCGTCTGAAAGTATAGTTTTAGGTTACTTCCGGATGAAAGTAAGAAGAGTACAACAACAAAAAAATATAAATACTTAATTTTTTAGCGTGAACGCGAAAAAAATAAAAATAAATAATGCAGAAATTTTGCTAAGTTCTGTGATGTTTTGTGTTCTGTCCAGTCATGTTTAGTTTTAATTATTCATTGTTAAACTTAAATGAGTTATTGAATTTAAAGTTCATAGAAAAATAGTGTAATTAATATAATGTGTATCTTAAGTAATAAAAAACAATATGACAGTGTTGTGTTAAAAGTCAACTGTTAATAAACATTTAATAAGTTTTTGTTAATTGACGAAGTTTATTAAATATACCAAAAAGTAATTATTTTCAAGGATTATATAAATTAAATTAAAAAGTAAGTTGTCATATTTTACATTAAAATACTATTTTAGGAATAAGTTAACAACTCTAAACGGCTTCCATTTCCATTATTTTTAAACGAAGTCTAATATCTTAATTGGTTTAGGAGTTATAAGCATTTAAGGACTCTTTCAAGTTCTACGTTTCGTCTTTCATTTGATGAACATTGCATTTTCAACCTATTTAGATTTATTTGAGTTTAATCTTATCTTTCAATATATATTAAACTATTAGCGCGTATAGGTCCTGTTTCTAGATTACGTATGATCACTTTGAGCTAAAATTTTATTTGTATTTCATTATCGTAACAAAAACAAAATACATTAAAATTTTTACTTAAACCATTCAAACGCTATCTGGAATCATTATATTGAAATTAATACTACTGTTTTATACATAAATTATTTTCGACTTGGGTCACTCGACACGAAATTGCCCATATAAGATATTTAATATTGAAATCAGATATTTTTAAACCCACATTTTTTAAATAAATACAATTTTATTAATTTTCATATAGCTTTGGATTTAATTATAGGTACTTTTTTAGTTATTAACACCAGGTCTTTCTATAACCTATCATATGATACTAATATTCTTAATATTGAGCATGCCGTTCCCAAGATATTAAATCTAAGTAGATAGTTTTTGAACGTGTATAACTCCTTAATTAGAAGAGAGCAAAATAGTATTGCAGTATTAGTGTTAGTGACTGTAAATAATTTTAAAAATAATCCATGGCTAGTAATTTCCAATCTTTATAGATGGTTTAATTCCAAGTTATTTAAAAAATGTTCATGAAAGGTAATGTTTTTATTGATTAAAAACAATAAATTAATTAATTAAATTTTAATTATTTTATTTTTTTAGAAAGTAGTAGCTAATATTGTACCCCCTATTAAAATACTTCTAACCGAATTAAAATATAAAAAAAGGATCTGGTTATATATGTCTTATTTCATCACGCGGTTCCATTAAAAGTGTAGATTATTTGCAGAAAATGTAAAAAATTGGATCTGACAGTTTAAATTTTGGTGGTAAATGTATTGGACATAAGAGAATCCTATATTATTGCTTCCTAAAGTATAAGAGGTAATTTCAATAAATACAAAAGTATGTATATTCAATATTAATTATAACATTATTTTTATTTATTTTGTTGAAGGATTATTGCGTTTTACCTTGCTTTGTTTTATGATGATTCCCAAAATATTTTAAGTGACCGCTGGACCAAATTCAAAAAGGTATTTTGGAATTATTTTTTTTTAATTTTTGTTTGTTTTGAAACAAAATATCCAATACGGGGTATCGTTTAAAAGATATTTTAAAGCCGCGTCCAATGATGTATTAATCATAAATAACCGTCTGCTTATAATTGTCATATTCCAAAATATTTAAATTGTTACGTTTTTACTAAGAAAAATGAAATATATGCACAATTTTGCAAATTTTGCGCACCATTAGACTTGGCTTATATATTGTTTAAGAAATGCTGTATAATTTAAAACAAAATAAATAAAAAGGGACTTTTCTGTAACCGGTTCAGCTCACGAACGGCTATCGATAGACTAGAAATATTTTGGGAGGCATTATAAAACATAACAAAGATTTTTTGAAGCTGGATAAAATATTGAATTTAACATGAAGAATCGTGTTCCCATACGATATTTAAAACTGTCCAGCTCACGAATGGACAATAATTAACCGGAAATATTTTGGGTAACATCATATTACATATTATGAGGGGGGTAACTCAAGCACCATTTTTTGTGAGTCGGTCTAATGTACATATATTACTTTTTAGATTAGATTGTTTTTTAGATTAGATTGTTAAATCAATTATATTTTCTACTATTTTAATTTCAATTAATTCAATAAAAACTATAAAATTTCATTTTATGTATTTAGATTTATTTTTATAGATTTTATTTTGGTAAGTATACGAAAATATACGAGAATACTCATCTTCTAGAAGATAAGATAGGAACACTTCTAGAGGATATACTAGTAGTCACTTTAAGAAGTGACTTGCTAGTCACATCTAGAAGAGTCTTTGGCAATACCTTACTTCCAAGAGTCATCTAGAAGTTTCTTCTGCGGGTCTTCCAGAAGTATCTTCCAAGTTACTCTTAGACGTTCCCCAGCTCGGCATCAGTTCTTCCCGACTGGTGACAAGAATTCTTATACTTCCGCAACATCGCTGGCGAGCTTTTAGCACGTTTGGAAGTTTCACACGGGTAACTTCCGCAATAGAAAATGTTTGTAGGGATTCTATTAGCTCAATTCGTCTGTCCTGTTGTGTTTGTATGTTGGATTGTATATAAGTATGCGCCGTACTCACTGAATTATTGGAACTATATCCAATTATAAAATAAAGCGCACAAAACTTGTGTTGTGTACAAAAGTCAGAAAAGTAATAAAATTTTATTGAAAAATTTTCTTCTATGAATAATAAAATTATCATTGAGAACATGATATAAAATTAAATAATTTAAAGTAATTTTAAACAAGTATTATTTTGTTCATATCTAACACCCCCTCTCAACTTAATATTCTGTCAATTAAAGCTTTAAATGTTGGCAATGGTAAAGGTTTGGTAAGAAAATCAGCTAATTGTTGCTTTGAAGGACAATATTTGAGGTCAATAATTCCACTTTCTTGCAGGTTTTTGATATGGTGAAATTTGACGTCTATATGCTTTGTCCTTGCACTGAATTTTGATGATGTGATTATTTTAATACAGATTTGATTGTCTTCATGCATTGGAATGGGTTTTGTAATAGAAATATTCATTTCCTTCATTAATTGTAGTAACCAAAGAAGTTCTTGACCAGCGTATGAGGCAGCAATGAATTCAGCTTCGGTTGAGGATAAAGCTATAGTTGACTGCTTCTTTGATGACCAGGATATAATATTTTGACCTAATAAAAATATATAGCCACTGGTTGATTTACGATTTCCATCACCTGCCCAATTAGCGTCTGTAAAACATTCAATATTTAAATTAGAATTAGCCTTTAAAATAAGTTTTGTGTTGATTGTTGTTTGAAGATATCGGACTGTTTTCTTTGCAGCTTCCCAATCACACTTTCTGGGATTATCTACACGCCTGCACTATATAGATACGGCAGCAATGTCTGGTCTTGTAGTAATTCAAATGTGTAGCAACATTCCAACAATTGATCTATATTTTCCATTATTTGGAAGTAAGTTTTCTTCATCTGTTATTTTCGTAAATTCTGGGTCCATTGGTATATAACTTGAACTTGCATCTTCTAAATCACTTTCCGTTGTAAGTTTCTTGATTTTATCTTCTTGATGTAACAAAAAATCTCCTTCAGAATTTCTTTCAATTTGAAAACTTAAATATGATGAAACATAACCAAATCTTCAATTTCGAAATAATTATTCAATTCATTATAAAATTTTGTAATATCTTCTTCATATTGATAACATATTAAAATGTCATCCACATATACTAATACATACATAATATTGCATTTAATTATCTTTATATATAAACAAATATCGGCTTTGCTTCTAGTAAACCCAAGTTTATTTAAAACTTCATTTAAAGTATCATACCACGATCTTGCAGCTTGCTTTAAGCCATATATAGATTTTTGTAGTTTACAAACTAAATTATCACTTCCTTTTTCAACAAATCCTTTAGGCTGCTCCATATAAATTTCTTCTTGTATGTTACCATTTAGAAATGCTGATTTTACGTCCAAGTGTTTAACTACGTACTTTTTCACTGCACTTACCGCTAAAACTATTCTTAATGTAACAAATTTTCCAACGGGAGCGAAGGTTTCATCATAGTCTTCGCCAAACGATTGAGTATAGCTCTTGGCTACCAAACGAGCTTTATATTTTGGTTTATTTGAAATATCGCTTTTAAGTTGGAAAACCCATTTACACCCGACGACTTTCTTTCCTTCTGGTAATTTCGTTAACACCCACGTTTTATTCTTTGGAAGTGAATTATATTCCTCACAAGCAGCATCAGACCAACTTACAGATTGTTTCTCTTTTAATCTTTCGGATCGACGTAATTGTACTTGCTCACTTTGTTCTTTGGCTTGAGGTTCCGGTAAAACCTTATCGACGTTGTTTTGAACTGTTTCTCCTTCGTCTTCTGTAGTGATAGATTCATGATCACATTGATATTCAGTATTCCTAACTTCACTTTGTTCTTCCACGGATATATTAATGGGAATATTTTCTTTTCTTATTTCGCACTTAATTTCTTTAAGGAAGTAAAAATTTTTCTTCAAATCTAACCTGGAAAGGTCCACACACATCGGAATGTACTATATGTAGCAATTCTTTAGATCGGTTCAAACTCTCTTTTGGAAAAGGAGTTCTTGTCATTTTCGACTTGGCACAAACATCACAAAAATCACTATCTTTACAATTTTCAATGCTTATTCCGTGACATAACTGATCTATTTTCTTTATATCCATTAGGTTACGATGGCCTAAACGTCGATGCCAAAGATGCACACAACCAAAACAAACTTCAGACACATATGCTTCATTATTTATTGCTTCACACAGAATATACAAATTTTCTTTCAAAATTCCGTCAGCGACAACCTTGTTCTTGTTTTGAATATAACATTTTGAATCTTTAAAATTGATACTTAAACCTCTTTTAACCATTTCTTTGACAGATAAAAGACTTCCGTTGAGTTCGGGAACATAAAGCACATTTTGAAGAAATAATTTATAATATTTACCGTTAATATAACCATTACCAACGCCGACTGCATCTAAAGATCTACCATCAGCTATATAAACCTTTGCTACACGATTTTTCCAGATTTTTGAAAAATTGACGATTACTCGTCATGTGTACTGATGCACCTGAATCAATTACCCATCCACGGCCATTGGCTACTTGCAAACAAATTCTTCAACTTGATCACTTTCTGACACTGTAGTATTCTGTTTCTTCCATTTATAACAATCTTTCTTGATATGTCCCATCTTGTTGCAATGGAAACATTTCACAGCTTTCTTCTTCTTAAATTGTTGACCTTTCAAAGCATTAGCATTCTCACTTTCGTTACCATTACCTTCACCACGCCTTTCTGATTCATCCAGCAACTTCTCCATTACGTATTCCAACGAAATTGAATCTTCCGGCTGACCCTCAATTGAAGTTACCAAGGCAGAAAATGTTTTCGGCAAACTGTTGAGCATTATAGCCACCATGGAGCTGTCCTTGATTTCTTCACCTCGATCCAATAACTGGGCACGCATTACATTCAAGCAATCCAAGTGTTGTTGCATATTATCTTCTTCAGACATGCGTTTATCATATAATTTTGCGAAGTAAATGTAATTTTGATGTCATCGTCTTACGTTCATGGGCTTTTTGCAATTTCATCCACATTTATTTTGCTGAATTAATACCTCTTATAAAGTGGATCTGCGAATTCTCTACGCACATAGCAATTGTGGCACAGGCTTTTTGATTCTTCCTTTGGTATACATCATTTTGTTCCACTGGAGTTGGCTTTTCAATAACTTCCCATAAATCCAGCTGTACGAGATGCATTTGCATCTTGAACTTCCATGTAAAATAGTTCGAATTGTTGAGGAGTTGAAACAATGCTTTAGTTTCCATTCTTAATTATCCTTTTTAGTTATAGCAACAACAAAGGAAACTGGGACCATAACCTATTGGAACTATATCCAATTATAAATAAAGCGCACAAAACTTGTGTTGTGTACAAAAGTCAGAAAAGTAATAAAATTTTATTGAAAAATTTTCTTCTATGAATAATAAAATTATCATTGAGAACATGATATAAAATTAAATAATTTAAAGTAATTTTAAACAAGTATTATTTTGTTCATATCTAACATGAATGAGTGTGTTTAATTTTTTATTCGTGTGGCAGTTAAAAAGTTTATTTTTATTTGGTTTCGATTTTTTGTTTGTCCCTTTTGTGGAGACTTAATATCTCCAGCATAAATTGTTTTATTAAAATTTCATAACCTTGCGCAATAATATTCAAATATGAATTCGATGTACGCAAGTGTAATACCAATATTAAGACATTCGTTATTGGCTCTAAATTCTTAAAATGCTACGAAATTTTTACAGTTTTTTTGTTTTTTTATAATTTTTCATTATAAATTTCCCTTAACTTAAGTAAGTAAGAGTATTAACATTATTATTACAAATAAATCGTTTATTCTCAAAATAACTTAAATTAATTTTATTTACATGTGCTGTGTATGTTTTATATATATATATATATATATATATATATATATATATATATATATATATATATATATATTATATATATTATATATATTATATATATATATATATATATATATATATATATTCTGGATCCTTATAGATAGCGGAGTCGATTAAGCCATGCCCTCTGTCTGTTTGTTGAAATCAGTTTTTAGAGGGCCCCAGGTATCGAATCTTCAATAATTTGTGAGACATGCTTTCGAGAAGATCGCTATTTAAAATCAGCAAAATCGTGTCGGTAAATAACGGAGATATGAGCAAAAATCCGAGGCAACCTCTGAAAATTCATCAAAAAATTGTTATAAAGCAACAACAATACTGTATATAGAAAAAGATGTACACGTGTGTGTAGATGTATTTGGTTTTATTCAGCTGTGTTTTTTGTATGTTTGGAATCCAAACATAAAAAAAATACAAAAAAATATGATTTGCATTTTTTGTTAAAATAAAATAATTTTCCCTTTTGTTTTGCAAATATATTTTTTAATGAATAGAAAAAAGTATTTAAACACGTCTTCAATTATATGAGAGTAGATTGTAAGTTATTGTACAATTAATTTTTATGCGAATTATGTAAAGCTAAGTTCAGACCTATATAAATATTTGTTATAAAATATTTATAATGTTGTGTCAAACAAATGCAATATTTATTTCATGTTCAGACTTGAATAAATATTTGATGGTATTGTTTTATCAAACAGTGCAAAAATAATTTGGTTCAAACACACACATGTTTTGCAGCCACAGTATATCGTATATTTTCATGCAAGAAAAAAACAATTTGGCAATTTGTTTTAATTTTAACTATTTTTATTAGGTTTAAAATTAAATTTTTATAATAAAAGTGTATAATATTAATATATAACACGATTGAAAAAACTTTGTTTGTCGAATCTGAACATAAAATATTTCATGTTAACAAACAGCAATGCGGATGATTTTCATAAAACAAATTGATTTACTGGCAAATAAATATTTTCTCATTGTTTCATCAATGTGAACACCAAAAGTCAAATAATTTACGTCATTTTGGTAAAATAATTATATGATCTTGCAAACCAATTTTTTATTTTCTGAAAAAGAGTGTTATCACCTCATACAAAAATGTAAATAGTCGCTTATATGACTGGTTTTATTTTATTTTTTATAAAATATAAATCTGAGACAAAGTTGTGACATTTAATTGAAATTCAAGCAATTGCGTAAATTAATGATAATTATTATTTTTGTTGTTTGTTTTGTTATTTATTGGTTGGTAACAACATACTATATATAGTTATACTACATAATATATGCATCTATAGTCTAGTTTGCAGTCTAGTCCAACGGTTCCCAAATTAAAATTGAAAAAGAGATACTGTTATCTCGGAGTATGAAGTTAGGCCACATTTCATATTCAAGAACAAGTTATCGCAGATTTAAGTTTGTCAAATTGTAAAACAAAAGTGTTCTTGTTTGAAAGGACTAAAATAATATATTCCGAAACAGAGGTGACCCTATATTCGTCTTCAATACGTTAATCCAGGTAATTTTAAATATAAATATTCCATTCCGACGTGATACACAGATTTTAACTTGATTTTGTCGACCAATATTATTAAATTAACATCAGAAAATGCATAACTAGTCAAAACCATGCAGTAAAATTCACAGTACTTTCGCAAGAGAGTTCAAGTCATATATTATGCGGATAAACGATTCCGCAACAATATCGAAGAAGTTCAACTTTCTTATATTATTTTCCCGAAAAATTAGCTAACATACTCTGATTACCCGTCTGCAATCGCAAGAAGTTCAACTTTCTTATATTATTTTCCCGAAAAATTAGCTAACATACTTGATTACCCGTCTGCAATCGCAAAAATTTTTGCAACGTGACTCTTTAAGCACATGTAGACGATATTTGATGAAGAAACTTTTCGTTACCTTAAGAAAAGTGAACGTGAAAGATCTCACGATCATAAATTAAAACAGCATGTTAGCATTTCAACAATGAAGTCTCTTCTATCTTAAAAAAAGGCAATTGAAACTTCTCTGAAATATTAATTATTCTCAATGTACTGGAATATTTTATAGAAATGACATATCTGCATCTGTTTGCCGGGATTTATGGACTATGACAATTTTCGGATGAATAAATTACATATTACGAACAATAAGATATTAAAATATGTATGGGGGTCCGAGAATTTAAATAAATTCCTCAAGGGGTCCGCGAAGTAAAGACCGGGGGAACCGCTGGTCTAGTCTATAGTCAAGCTATAGTTTAGTCTATAGTCTTTCTATACTCTAGTTTATTGTATATAGTCTAGTCTATAGGTTATAATCTAGTCTATAATTTAGTAATTAATTGAAAAATTATTTAATTAATTTATTACTCAATTTATTTCAACAATTATTTATTATATTAATGGATATAAAAATATATTAATAATAAACAATTCTCTATAATTTTCAAATTTATAGAGATGTAATTTAATGAAAATTATTTATAATTTGGTTATTGTCGGGCTTATAGCGATTTTTTTGAAATCGCTATAAACCGTTCCAAACAACCAAGGTTTTTGGCTACATTGACTATACTAAATAGCAACAACATGACAGTAAAGATCCACCATCTATCTCTTTTCCACTTACACAAGGTATTGAAATGTAATTTCAATACATTGTGCAAGTCTATCTATCTCTTTTCCACTTGCACAAGGTATTGAAATGTAATTTCAATACCTTATGCAAGTCTATCTATCTCTTTTCCACTTGCACAAGGTATTGAAATGTAATTTATATTTTTTTGTGGTAAAATTTTGATGAAAAACAATATTAAATGAAATTTTAGAATATATAGAATTTATTATTCAATGATATAGCTTTTTAGTAAATATAAACACATATACTTTTGGCTTTTGGTTTGGTTGCGCACTAGCTGTTCTTGTTGTTATGTTCCTCTCTGCCTGCAAACAAAATCTTGTTTTTTTACTGTTTTATCCGTCAATTGCTTTACGAAATTATTTGTTGTAATGTGAACACCGGGCAAACAAACTTTTACTATTTGTATTGAATTGTGTTTGGCTTTGTTTCTTCAAACAAAACGTCAAAATAGAAATACTCATTTTAAGCACATTATGAAATAAAAATGTATTTAATTTTTTGTTTTTAGGCAGAAATTTCTATGAAATCGTAAAAATATTATTAAATAGTTTCTTTAACGTTTAACAAAAATGTTTCATGTTTGGTGTTCACATTGTGTTCACACTAAGAAAATATTTGTAGGTTAAAAAAATAAAAATGTTTCACGAAAAATTGCTGATATTTCGTTTGCTCTTCAAAAATATTTTGTGTTCACATTACAGCCAACAAATATTTGATAAAAAACGTCAAATATTTGATAGGTGTGAACGTACCTTAACATTTACCTTTTTTAGATAATGCATTAATAGTATTTCTTTAATTTTTTACTTTTCCTAAATGTCTTCTTTTGAAGTCTTAATTTTGTCTATTTACCGTTAACTAATTTGACACTTGTTTGCCATCAATACTGCACATTTAAAGAGGTGTCATTACATCAGCTTGTTTTTTTTGTATTATTTTACAAGTGTACGAAATGACAAAGATATTGATATAACCAGAGATTAAAATTACTAATATATTAGTAACCAAAATGCATACTTTCTCTTATGCATACGTATGCAATAATAAAAAATAAATATATTTTATGAATATAATATATTTAATTGCTCGCATTCGAAATATTTTTAGTATTTTTGCTAAAAATATTTACCCATATAAGCTATTGCATATTGCAGCTTACAGACAAATATAAAATGTTTTTACAAGCAATATATTACGCAGCAACTCATATATTTCATATTGCTTGCCTATAATATAAAAATATTTTCCTACACAAATTATTCGAAGTCAACAATATTGAAGCCATGCAAGCAGTAACATACGAACATGAAATTTACGCAAGCAGAGCATATATGTGCCGACGAAAACACGAAACAAAACGATAGTCGCGACTGTGAGGTTACAATATTTTTACTATCAAAGTTAAATATTATTTACTATAGGAAATGGCTTATGGTCTAAAATTTAACATTTCATGTTGGACTTGAATTTTATTTAAAAAAAAATGGAAAAATTTGTACCTATGTTTCTATTAATGTTTAATGTATATTATGTACAGTGTCTCTCATAAGTATTCGAATTTCGGTTAACTATGAAAAGAAACCAAATTTAATAATATATGTGCATACATAAGCATACACTTTTTAATGCAACTTATTTACATCTTTTTTTGTTCTCCTGATACAATCAACACGAATTTACAAATTAACGTTTAATATCTAAATGAAATTGTTATTATATGTAAAAACTTGTTTGTAGTTTTTGCATCGTTATCCTTTAAGTATGTATATAATTTTTTTCTAATTATATTACCTTTTGCAATCAATACAAATACATACATTTTAATACTCCACAAAAAAATTAAACATTAATTTAATATATGTACATACATTCAATAATTCAATTTAAACATTTTTTAAATAAAATTTGGTTATATAATATACATTTAACACTTATAGAAACATAGATATACCTCACAGTCGCGACTATCGTTTTGTTTCGTGTTTTCGTCGGCACATACAGTGAATCAATTAAGTAATTTGCCTATGTAAAATTTTATAAATTTTAAGAAAAAACTTTATTTGAACAATTATTTTTAGCAAAATAAAGCAATTTTTTTGTTGTATTTTTTAAAGAATATCTTATATTTTAATTTTCTACTACAAAAAGTAAAATCGTTATATTAATTAACGAGATTTTTGATAAAGTGTGAACGTATTGTTAATTTTTTGGGTCAATAAAGTATTTTGCTTTTTTAGGTTTTTTGTTCATTTTTTTAATATTGCTGCATTATTTTATAAAATTTAATATTTTTATTACTCCTATATATTAGAATAACATTTTTTAGATATTTTAGTAGTGGAACGACTAAATTTGGATATTTCCTAACCAATTTATTATCTTATATACCTATCAGAATTTATCAATATTTGACTTAACATGAAATCTATCGTTTCATTCATTAAATTTCAAAAATAATAAGTAATTTTGAATTGGATACATGATATATTAGATAATCAATGGATTTGGACCGAGAACAAATGTTTATTCAATAAATCTAACACTAAGTACCATCCTAGCCACTCTAAGTATGGGGACATCACCATATACCACTATAGAACTATTAAATGCTAAAATCTTGATTTTCAACCTCATATTTAAAATTCTTTATTTTGTGAATAAGATACAGTAGGCGTATTTGGATCTGGATAGTTATTCTTGATTTGGGTTCTTAATATATATAAGTGTATGTATTAGGTGAAAAATATGCTTTTGTTGACGTTACGGTATAATAACCACCTCTATTTTAAAATATCTAAATTAGGTATTTCCTGTACTACTCGACAGTTCCTTTTACATTGGTTCCAAGCAACCTAAGGTCTGTTTAGAGGTCTAAATTTAAACATAGTGTTCCTCCTAGTTCGTATATAGATTTTGAAAAAGATAAATCAGGAGTTCAATAGTTTTCCTTGGATACAAGTCGCCTCCCTTTGGCAGTTAAAGATTTTGAAAGAGCACTCAGTGCGTTTTTTCTAATAATTCTTTGGATCATTTCATCTATTACTCTATTTTATATTTTTTAATGTTATTGATTAAACATTTCATAATTATATTTTATTGATTTACACTTGTTCTAGAAATCTAAACTAATTTTTTATATCGAAATTGCCTCATTATTATCCTATAAACATTTTAAGGCAAATAACATCACATTTTCACCCAATGAGGATATGATTTTTGCAAATCACAATTGAAAAATACTTAACATTCTTCCTATTAACTATAAAACAGTAAATTCCAAAAATAATTAAAAAATAATATGATAAACCTAATGAAATTAGCCGGAATTCTTAATATGCAAAATACTTTATTGACATGCAAATTCTGATGTATAATAATAAAATGCAACAACAAATGCACCAAAATTTGTATTTTAATATTTTTTCTAACTTTTCCCATTTTAAATAATCTCTATTTTTAACTGGAAAACATATACAATTTACTTTTTACCTGTTTTTTCGAATTTTAGTTATGAACAAAAAACAAAATTCTCTTAAAAAAAAGGCAGGCAAAAAACTTAGTTAATTCACTGTATATGCTCTGCTTGCGTACATTTCATGTTCGTATACAGAGTTTAAATATATTAGTAAATGCTTTTATATATTTTTTTGACTTTGCAATAAATATGAATTTTTAAAAATATTTATATTTAAAAAATGGTTCTGATCAAAATATTTATAGTATTTTTACTAAAAATATTTACCAATACAAGCTATTGCATATTACAGCTTGCAGACAAATATAAAAATGTTTTCACATACAATATATTACGCAGCAACTCGTTAACATATTTATAATACCCACATATATTTCATATGGCTTGCCTATAATATTAAAATATTTTCCTACACAAATTATTCGAAGTCATCAATATTGAAGCCACGCAAGCAGTAATATACGAACATGAAACGTACGCAAGCAGAACATATATGTGCGGACGAAAACACGAAACAAAACGATAGTCGCGACTACGAGGTTACAATATTTTTACTATCAAACTTAAATATTATTTACTATAGGAAATAACTTAAGGTCTAAAATTTAACATTTCATGTTGGATTTGCAAAATTATAAAATGTGAAAAATGTATGCAAGATATAACAAAATTTTATTTAGAAAATAATTGAAAACGTTTGTAACTATGTACATATGTTTTATGTATATTATGGAAAAAATGTATGCATTAAATAACCAAATTTTAATTAGAAAATTTTTCAATTGAATTATTGAATGTATGTTTATTAAATTAGTGTTTAATTTTTATGTGGAGTATTAAAATGTATTTGTATTGATTGTAATAGGTAATTAGAAAAAATATATTTACATACTTAGAGGATGAGGATGCAAAAACTACAAACAATTTCATTCAGATATTTAACGTAAATTTTGTAAATTCGTATTGATTGTATCAGGAGAACAAAAAAAATGTGTAGATAAACTACATTAAGAAGTGTATGCACATTAGAGTGCTCCAAAAAAACTAAGTTTCGAATTTTGTCATTAAATAATTTGTTTTGTATTTTATTGTCAAAGAATCGTAATGTACACAGAATTAGCGTTACAAAAAGATAAAAAACACAAAAATTGGTTGAGAAATGTAAAAGTTATTAAAAATTCCCCAGGCCATTATCATGCCTCAGAGCACTTGAATTCAAAATGTGATAAAAAAAAAACAAATTTTTTAAAATATTCTAATAAAACAATTGTATCTGTAGTTACTTGTATATGAGTTTTTGTCCTTATAGAATAACGTAAACTTGTTCTCAGCTATGGTCGAAAAATTTTGATATTTTTAACGGTCGTTTCAAAATTCAAATTTTAGTTTTTTTGGACCCAAATAGCAGACAAAATTTCCCAGAAAGTTCTTGGTATGGCAAGCAATATGCAGTTGCGGCAAAAGAAGCCAATCATTTGTTACAACGGGCTCTATAAATACCGAAATTTACATCAAGGAATGTTTACAAAAAAGGCTGCTTCCATTCATAAGACTTCATAATGTGTCCACTTATTTTTGGCCTGACTTGGCATCCTGTCACTATGGTAAACAAGCCCTTGAGAGGCAAATCCTCCAAACTGCCCGGAGCTAAGGCCAGTGGAGAGATATTGGGCTCTTGTTAAAAGAGAATTGAAGAGTACAAAAAAGGTGTCCAAAAGTGTGGTAGATTTTAAACGGAGATGGACTACATGTTCGAGCAGTATGTATATAATGGGAGAAATGTATGCATGAAATAACCAAATTTTAATTACAAAATTTTTTAATTGAATTATTGAATGTATGTATTTATTAAATTTATAATTTTTATGTGGAGTATTAAAATGTATGTATTTGTATTTATTGTAAAAGGTAATATAATTAGAAAAAAAAAGTAGATAAATAATTAGAGGATCATATGTAAAAATATATTCAAATATGTATGTAAAAAATTGTTTTTACAGGATATATTTAAACATATTGTTTGTAACAGAATTGTTTGGCATCAATCCAATTTGTCCAAGTTTTTATGAAAATAAAATTAAGAGGGACATAAAAACATAAAATGTTGTTTTTGTAATTTTACATTGTGAAAGGTTAAAACAACAAAAATGTATGAGTGTATTACATAAATATACATGTATGTTTTTGATATGCATGTACATACAGTGAATCAATTAAGTAATTTGCCTATGTAAAATTTTTATATTTTTTTTTTTGTTTCTTCTTGGCCATTTCTTAACTGATTTATTATCCCCTAAACCTATAAGAATTTATCAATATTTGACTTAATTCATATTAAGTCTATCTATCGTTTCTTTGATTAAATTTCGAAAATAATAAGTAATCTTGAATTGGATACATGATATATTAGATAATCAATGGATTTGGACCTAGACTAAACAGGTATATCTATATATTATAACAAAAATAATCTAGGTTTTTGGTCATTTTGTATTGATAAAAACTACATTACTGAAACCCCATTATACTGGGGAGTACTGTGTAAATTTTATTTAGAATTGTATAATATTGATTCTTATTCAATAAATCTAACACTAAGTACCATCCTAGCCACTCTGAGTATGAGGACATCACCATATACAACTATAAAACTATTACATGATAAAATCCTGATTTTCAACCTCATATTTTAAATGCTTTATTTTATGAATAAGATACATTAGGCGTATTAGGATCTGAATAGTTATTCTTGATTTGGGTTCTAAATATTTATAAGTGTATGTATTAGCTGAAAATTTTTGCTTTTGTTGACCTTAGGGTATGATAACCACCTCTATTTTAAAATATCTAAATTAGGTATTTTTCCTGTACTACACGACAGTTTACTTTACATTGGTTCCAAGCATCCTAAGGTCTGTTTAGAGGTCTAAATTAAAACGTAGTGTTCCTCCTAGTTCGTATATGGATTTTGGAGAAGATAAATCAGGAGTCCAATGGTTTTCCATGGATACAAGTCTCCTCCCTTTGGCAGTTAAAGATTTTGAAGCACCACTCAGTGCGTTTTTTCTAATAATTCTTTGGATCATTTCATCAATTACTCTATTTAATATTTTTTAATGTTATTGATTAAGCATCTCATAATTATATTTCATTGATTTACACTTGTTCTAGAAATCTAAACTAATTTTTTATATCGAAATTGCCTTATTATTATCCTTTAAACATTTTTAAGGCAAATAACATCACATTTTTACACAATGAGGATATGATTTTTGCAAATAACGATTGAACAAGTAGGAAAGTATAGTCGGGCATGGCTGACCATATAATACCCTACACCATGAATTTTTACTTTTTAATTTTTTTATAAAGAAACTTTTAAGTATGTTGAATATTGCCATAATTCCAAAATATTTAAGCAATTTATTGATAAAAAAAACTAAAATTTCTAAATGAGGCTTTATATAGGTCAAATATAGGGCGATCCTCGGTAAATTTGGGAAAAGGATATATTTCTAAATAACAGTTTTGTTGAGTTTCATTGCGATACAAATGGTTACAAGTCAATTTTAGTCGTTTAAGACATTTTTTGAAGGGGGTTTGTATGGGGGCTAGGGTCAAATAAGGGCCGATCCTTACGAAAATCTGCAGTGTCATTTATACTTATATAAAACTTATTTGTGCCAATTAGAGAGTTCAAATCGGGAGGTACGGTTGTATGGGGGCTAGGTGAAATAATGGACCGATTTCAACCATTTTCAATAGGCTTCGTCCCTGTGCCAAAAAACATGCTTGGTCCAAATTTCATCAAATTATCTTGAAAATTGCGGCCTGTACCTTGCGCACAAGGTTTACATGGACAGCCAGCCAGCCGGACAGATGGACGGACGGACATGTCTTAATCGACTCAAAAAATGATTCTGAATCGATCGGTATACTTTAAGGTGGGTATATATTTTTGTATGTTACAAACATCAGCACAAACGTATAATACCCTCCCCACTATAGTGGTGTAGGGTATAAAAATCCAACAAAATAAACCGAAATTCTCAATATGCAAACTACTTTTTTGACATGCAAATTCTAATGAAGAATAATAAAATGCAACAACAAATGCACCAAAATTTGTATTTTAATATTTATACCCTACACCACTTTAAATTCTACATAAATAATATTGAAGAAGACTTAACTACCCCTACCAACATTTTTAAGGATAGGGCCATATTTTGCCCTACTCCACTTTGGGCCCTCTTAAAAAAAAATCTCTATTTTTGTCAAAAAAGTAAAACTATTCCGAAATAAAGTTAAAAAAACAAACCAAATGCTTTATTTTTTAAATAATCCCCATTTTTAACATTCATACTGACTGGTGTAGGGTATCATATGGTCGGCTACGCCCTACTATACATTCATACTTGTTTTTTCTTGGTTTTCCCATTTTACACAATTTCTATTTTTAATTGGAAAACATTAATTTACTTTTTACATATTTTTTTCCAATTTTATTTATGAATAAAAATCTAAATTCTCTTAGAAAAAGTAGGCAAAACTTAGTTTATACAGAGTATGTGAAAATGTACGTGTGAAGCAATAACAAAAAACACACTCGTCATAAAAATGACCTATAACAGTACTTCTCTTTCCTACTTTACCGTTTTACGCACATTCCTACATGGTGGTTTACGCAAGGTCATTTTTTTGGTATGCCTGAATTGGTGGTGGAGAGAAGAAGAAGGAAATATCATTATTATATAGTCTTTTTATACCCTACACCACTTTAGTGGGGAGGGTCGATTTAGCGATGTCCGTCCGTCTGTCCGTCCGTCCATATAAACCTTGTAATCAAACTACAGGTCGCAATTTTTAAGATAATTCAATGAAATTTGGTACATAATCTTCTTCGAATTTAGGTATACTATGATAAGAAACCAAATTTAATATTTTTTTTTGCTGCAAAATAAATAAATAAATTTGTTATATTATCTAGACAGTCCTTAGGTTTCATATCACCCTTTTTAAAATTTCAAAAATTTACATTTACTTAAATTAATTAAGCTTTTTTTAAAAAAAAGTCCATAAAATTACCTCACTAAAGTATTCGAATTTTTCCTGTATTTTACATTTCATCATATTATACGAAACATAAAATTGGAATCAAATGGTTTTTTGCTTAAAATTGTTTAGGGGATTACTATCAACCGAAGGGATATATTTTTGGCTCATTTGGGCCACAATTTTGGGGGATAGTACTATATTTTTATGTAATATCATTAAAATTTATCCAGAGATAAAACAAAAATTCGATATACTAGCCAACTTTGCCGGAAAATATCAATCCTAGTGCAACGAAAAGGTGCTTAAGATCCAGATAATTCAATTAGAAACTGAAGAACGATCCCAAAAATACATCATGGAACGTTTAAGTACAGATCCCTACAACAAAATATATTACTTTTAGATACCTCAAAGAGTCTAATAAATCTCAATATTAAATTTTGGATTTATCTCTGGAAAAGGGAAAAATAAATTAAAAATCCGCCATTTTAATGATATTACTTATAAAGATGGTAAAATCGCCCCAAAATTGTGGCCCAAATGGTCAAAAATATATCCCTTCGGTTGATAGTAACCCCTTAAACAATTTTATGCAAAAAAAAACATTTGATTCTAATTTTATGTTTCGTATAATACGATGATGAAATATGAAATACAGGAAAAATTCGAATACTTTTGTGAGGTAATTTTATGGACTTCCTTAAAAAAACTTAATTAATTAAAGTAAATGAAGATTTTTAAAGTTATAAAAATTGTGATATGAAACCTAAGGACTGCCTAGATAATATAACAAATGTATTTATTTATTTAGCACACAAAAAATATATTAAATTTGGTTTCTTTCCATAGATTACCTAAATTCGAATACTTATGAGAGACACTGTATATATACCAGATATAAATATACATATGTATGTATGTAAGTATGTGTGAAACAATAACAAAAACATATAAAAATGACCTGTAAAATGACGCACATTCCATAACGGTGGATTACGCTAGGTCATTTTTTTGCTTTACCTTTGAATTGGTGGTGGGAAGAAGATATGTAGATATGCACATGTGATGCAAAAACACATTCCTTATAAAAATGACCTGTAGTAGTGCTTCTCTTTCCTACTTTATCATTTTACGGACATTCCTTAACAATGGTTTACGCAATATCCTTTTTTGCTTTACTTGAATTGGAGGTTGAGAGAAGAGGAAAGAAATATCATTATTATTTAGTCTCTCTCATGTAAATTCAAAAGGTTGGCAATGTCATATGCAAATTTGTTAACACCTATTTTTTTGCATTCCTGTTACAAATTTCTAAAATACCTTTAATTTCCTTCATTATTGATCATTTCATAGACACTACTAATGCATTACTACCTGTTTACAAAGTTATTGTTATTGTTTCTTGCTTTATATTGAAGTTATTCCATATCATCCTGTTACAAACAATATGTTTAAATATATCCCCCAAAAACAATTTTTTACATACATATTTGAATATATTTTTACATTCATATGATCCTCTAAGTATTTATCTACTTTTTTCTAATTATATTACCTTTTACAATAAATACAAATAAAAATTATAAATTTAATAAATACATACAGTATCTCTCATAAGTATTCGAATTTAGGTATAATATGAAAAGAAACCAAATTTAATAACATATTTTGTATGCAAAATTAATAATTTAATTTGTGAAATTCTTTAGACAGTCCTTAGCCTTAATATCACGCTTTTTAAAACTTTTAAAAATTCACATTTAGTTAAATTAATTTAGCTTTATTTAAAAAAAGTCCATAAAATTACCTCACAAAAGTATACGATTTTTTTCTGTATTTCAAATTTGACTATATTATACGAAACACAAAAATAAGAATCAAATGATTTTTTGTTAAAAATTGTTTTAAGGGGTAACTATCAACCGAATGGATATATTTTTGGACCATTTGGTCCAAAATTTTTGGGCATTTGTACCATCTTTTTATGTAATATCATTAAAATTGCGGTTTTTGGCAATATTTGTATTTTTTCTTCTTTTTCCCAGAGATAAAAACAAAATTTGTTATTGGAATTTAATATACCCCTTGCGGTATCTAAAAATAACATTTTTAATTACAAGAATCTGTATTTAAACGTTCCAAGATATATTATTGGAATCATTCTTCTATCGCTAATTAAATTTATTGGAACTCAACTCCATTTTTATAATACTAGGGTCAAAAATTTTCAGGAAAACTTGTCTTCTATATATTGTTTTAGATAAACGTTTTAAGTTTTTAATATATTGTGGAAGTGTACAACTCCAAAGCATACCTCGAAGAAACGCCATTCAATATAGTGGAATCTTTCTTTTTATAACCAATGGCCTCAAGGCTGAATGTCACTATATAATTATGGTCTGACTCAAAAATATTGATATCTATTTAAATATTATCTACTATGATTAAAATAAACCCAAAATTTTGAACATACAGTGTTGTTGTAATCGGCAACATAATCAAGAATGTTATGAGTAGTAAAAACTAAAATCTACTGTATAGGATGACGTTTTGTAAAGGCATGTTTTGTAGTTGTACACCGCTACGATGTCTTGAAAATTTAAAATATATTAATGCTAATATCTACAATTATATATACTAGCCAACTTTGTCGGAAAATATCGATGATAGTGGTACGAAAAGGGAATTAAGATCCAGATAATTCAATTAGAAACAGATGAACGATACCAAAAATATATCATGGAATGTTTAAAAACAAATCCTTATAACAAAGATTATTATTTTTAGATACCTGAAGGAATCTATTAAATCCCAATATTAAATTTTGGTTTTATCTCTTGAAAAAGAGAAAAAAATGCCAAATATGTTCAAAAATCGTAATTTTAATGATATTGTATGAAAAGATGGTACAAATGTCCCAAAATTGTGGACCAAATGGTCAAAAAATATATCCATTCGGTTGATAGTTACCCCTTAAAATAATTTGTAGTAAAAAACTAAGGACTGTATAGAGAATTTAACAACTAAATTTATTAATTTTGCATACAAAATATGTTATTAAATTTAGTTTCTTTTTATATTATACCTAAATTCGAATACTTATGAGAGACACTGTACGTTCAATAATTCAAAAATTTTCTAATTAAAATTTGGTTATTTCATGCATACATTCTCCCATTATATACACACAAATAAACGTTTTCAATTATTTTCTAAATAAAATTTGGTTATATCTTGCATACATTTTTCACATTTTATAATATTTCAAGTTCAACATGAAATGTTAAATTTTAGACCATAAGTCATTTCCTATAGTAAATAATATTTAAGTTTTATAGTAAAAATATTGTAACCTGATAGTCTC
Source organism: Lucilia cuprina (assembly GCF_022045245.1). Classification (NCBI taxonomy): domain Eukaryota; kingdom Metazoa; phylum Arthropoda; class Insecta; order Diptera; family Calliphoridae; genus Lucilia; species Lucilia cuprina. Next base: position 12,641,241 of record NC_060949.1, on the reverse strand, counting down.
GACTATCGTTTTGTTTCGTGTTTTCGTCGGCACATATATGCTTTGCTTGCGTACATTTCATGTTCGTATATTACTGCTTGAAAGGCTTCAATATTGTTGACTTCGAATAATTTGTGTAGGAAAATATTTTAATATTATAGGCAAGCCATATTAAATATATATGGGTATATTATAAATATGTTAGCGAGTTGATGCGTAATATATTGTATGTGAACACATTTTATATTTGTCTGTAAGCTGTAATATGCAATAGCTTGTATGCGTAAATATTTTTTAGCAAAAATACTAGAAATATTTCGAATGGGAGCAATTAAAGATATTATATTCATAAAATATATTTATATTTTAATATAACATACGTATGCATAGGAGAAAATATGCATTTTGGTTACTAATATATTAGTAATTTTAATCACTGGTTTTAAGTTATGTAGTAAACCCTTACAGCTTACATGTTAACTGTAAGGGTTTGCTGAAAATAATGTAACATAAAAAGCAAAATAAATAAATACTACTTAAATATTAAGAAAGAACATTTTGGCGCCCGAGCAGGGACTTGTGAAAAAATAATAAATAAAGAATAAAAAATTGTTTTTGATCAATTAATTCAAACTTATTTTTATTAAATAAAAGTTTTTTTACATAAATATTCACAAGCAATAAACAGTGATAATAACAAAAAAAGTGAAGTGTTTAAACAAACAATAAATAAACAAACACAACACTAAAGGTACGTTCACACCTATTAAATATTTGACGTTTTTTATCAAATATTTGTTGGCTGTAATGTGAACACAAAATATTTTTGAAGAGCAAACAAAATATCAGCTGTTTTTCGTGAAACATTTTTATTTGTTAACCTACAAATTTCTTCTTAGTGTGAACACAATGTGAACACCAAACATGAAACATTTTATTTAATAATATTTTTTACGATTTCATAGAAATTTCTGCCTATAAACAAAAAATTAAATACATTTTTATTTCATAATGTGCTTAAAATGAGTATTTCTATTTTGACGTTTTGTTTGAAGAAACAAAGCCAAACACAATTCAATACAAATAGTAAAAGTTTGTTTGCCCGGTGTTCACATTACAACAAATAATTTCGTAAAGCAATTGACGGATAAAACAGTAAAAAAACAAGATTTTGTTTGCAGGCAAAGAAGAACATAACAACAAGACAGCTAATGCGCAACCAAACCAAAAGCCAAAAATATATATGTGTTTATATTTACTAAAAAGCTATATCATTGAATAATAACTTCTATATATTCTAAAATTTCATTTAATTTTGTTTTTCATCAAAATTTTTCCACAAAAAAATACAAATTACATTTCAATACCTTGAGCAAGTGGAAAAGAGATAGATAGACTTGCATAAGGTATTGAAATTACATTTCAATGTCTTGTGCAAGTGGAAAAGAGATAGATAGACTTGCACAATGTATTGAAATTATATTTCAATACCTTGTACAAGTGGAAAAGAGATAGATGGTGGATCTTTACTGTCATGTTGTTGCTATTTAGTATAGTCAATGTAGCGAAAAACCTTGGTTGTTTGGAACGGTTTATAGCAATTTCAAAAAAATCGCTATAAGCCCGGAAATAACCAAATTATAAATAATTTTCATTAAATTACATATCTATAAAATTGAAAATTATAGAGAATTGTTTATTATTAATATATTTTTATATCCATTAATATAATAAATAATTGTTGAAATAAATTGAGTAATAAATTAATTAAATAATTTTTCAATTAATTACTAAATTATAGACTAGATTATAACCTATAGACTAGACTATAAACAATACTATAAACTAGAGTATAGACAAGACTATAGACTAAACTATAGCTTGACTATAGACTAGACCAGCGGTTCCCCCGGTTTTTACTTCGCGGACCCCTTGAGGAATTTATTTAAATTCGCGGACCCCCATACATATTTTGATATCTTATTGTTCTAAATATGTAATTTTAATTTTATAGTCCATAAATCCCAAGGTCAAACAGATGTAGATATGTCATTTCTATAAAATATTCCCGTACATTGAGAATAATTAATATTTCAGAGAAGTTTCAATTGCCTGTTTTTGAAGATAGAATGACTTCATTGTTGAAATGTTAACATGATGTTTAATTTTATGATCGTGAGATCTTTCACGTTCATTTTTCTTTAAGGTAACGAAAAGGTTTCTTCATCAAATATCGTCGACATGTGCTTAAAGAGTCACGTTGCAAAATTTTTTTGCGATTGCAGACGGGTAATCTGAGTATGTTAGCTAATTTTTCGGGAAAATAATATAAGAAAGTTGAACTTCTTCGATATTGTTGTGGAATGCGTTTATCCGCATAATATATGACTTGAACTCTTTGCGAAAGTACTGTGAATTTTACTGCATGGTTTTGACTATTTATGCATTTTCTGATGTTAATTTAATAATATTGGTCGACAAAATCAAGTTAAAATCTGTGTATCACGTCGGAATGGAATATTTATATATAAAATTGCCTGGATTAACGCATTGAAGACGATTAAAAAGTGTCACCTCTGTTTCGGAAATATATTATTTTAGTCCTTCCAAACAAGGACACTTTTGTTTACAATTTGAATAACTTAAATCTGCGATAAGCTTGTCCTTGAATTATGAAATGTGGCCTAAATTCATACTCGGAGATAACAGTATATCTTATTTAATTGTAATTTGGGAACCGTTGGACTAGACTGCAAACTAGACTATAGATGCATATATTATGTAGTATAACTATATATCGTATGTTGTTACCAACCAATAAATAACAAAACAAACAACAAAAATAATAATTATCATTAATTTACGCAATTGCTTGAATTTCAATTAAATGTCACAACTTTGTCTCAGATTTATATTTTATAAAAAATAAAATAAAACCAGTCATATAAGCGACTTTTTACATTTTTGTATGAGGTGATAACACTCTTTTTCAGAAAATAAACAAAGAACAGCTGTCATTGACGCTGTTTGATCTTACATTTGGTTTACAAGATCAAATATGTAAAGATCAAAATAACGTTAATTATTTGACTTTTGGTGTTCACATTGATGAAACAATGAGAAAATATTTATTTGCCAGCAAATCAATTTGTTCTATGAAAATCATCCGCATTGCTGTTTGTTAACATGAAATATTTAATGTTCAGATTCGACAAACAAAGTTTTTTCAATCGTGTTATATATTAATATTATACACTTTTATTATAAAAATTTAATTTTAAACCTAATAATAACTATTTTTATTAGGTTTAAAATTAAATTTTTAATTAATTAAAACAAATTGCCAAATTGTTTTTTTTTTTGCATGAAAATACTGTGGCTGCAAAACATGTGTGTGTTTGAACCAAATTATTTTTGCACTGTTTGATAAAACAATACCATCAAATATTTATTCAAGTCTGAACATGAAATATATATTGCATTTGTTTGACGCAACTTTATAAATATTTTATAACAAATATTTGGACCAAATATTTTACAGGTCTGAACTTAGCTTTAGTAATTGGAGTACTTTTTCGTAT
>NC_060949.1:12596634-12637581 GCF_022045245.1 Lucilia cuprina | reverse complement strand
ATTTAGTGTCATCATGTAATATATATTAATAGTTGTAACTTAAGTATAATTAAATAAAGTATTGAAAAATGAAGTAAAGAGCAACGCGTGCTTAATTTCAATTCAAAAAGACAGAACAGTAGAATAAAAATATGTATGTATATTTTGAAAATTCTTAAATCTTTCACATGCATGCATACATGCAAATTACTAGGTTAGGTTAGGTATTTAGGCTGCAAAAACGTTAGGTTAGGCTGGGTCCTGTTGGTCCCTTTGTGATACCTGTAAAAATAGTAAAATATAAAAGAAAGAGAGTAGAGGATAGTAGGAGATAGTTTAGGATTAAGTCATAGAAGAGAAATTGAAGTGGAGGAGAAGATTGAGAGGTCTGTCCTTGTGGACTGGTGAGTGCCTTAATTATGGCTTGGTGGTCCTAAAACCAGTTACTGTGCCTGATGAAGGTATTTATGTTATCCAGTCCTAGACTGGATAGTTCTGACAAATCATCAAATAGTCGTTTTCCCAGATATACGGATCGAGTATCTGCTAGCGCAGGGCATTGACAGAGTAGATGTTCAATAGATTCTTCCTCCTCTTCGTCTTGACAACTTCTGCAGAAGTCGTTGTGGGGAATTCCAAGTCTTCTTGCATGGTTTCCCAATAAGATATGCCCCGTAATGACAGCAACAAGGTTGCTGATATGAGGGCGGTTGCTGATAAATATCACTAAGTGCTATGAAAATCTAAAGATAATGCCGTTTGCAATGTGCAATAAATCTTGGAATTGTAATAGATTTAAATCTTGGGATTTTTCTATTAAAGTCATGAGAAAACTTATTTCAAAAAATATTTGAACAATTAGAAAAGTATTAATATATTTTGGTTATTTTTTGCAAACAATTGAACTAAATGCTGTTTGCTTTTATTCTAAAAATAAAATTTAAAAAAAAACTCTTTTAGTATTAAATCAACTATGTAAATTAACATATCGTCCCTGTTTTGAATGTTGGTAATATGTGGATTTTTTTTACTACTCGAAATTTTTTTATTACTGCAATTTGTACATCTACTGGTTATACTTATGTGCACAAAGGTATTTTTAGATATCTTAATTGGTTTAGGATTTAGCAAAAGGACCTTTACATTTTCCACATATTAAATGAGTTGATTTAAATCATAACAACACATTAATGTTATTTTATTTACACTAGGATAAAAATGCCACCTCCAACTCGTTCCCCTTTTTTAGAACCATCCGTATATACCAGGAGGGTTCTTGGGGAACTGTTATCCTCCGGTGAAGAGTTTTCGGATATTGTGTATCCGAAGTCCCTACGGAGGAAAGGTTTGGGTATGCAGTAATCAATATTGCCCGGGAGGAAAGATGTTTCCCTCATAATAGCCGCATGGCCGTATGGCCTGTGTGTCCAAGCATTTATGGCATCAAGTCTGAGGGCAGTGATGAGTGCCAGTTTTCTGGCTATCAGATCCGTTGGGATCCAATTAAGCATAGCGAATAGAGATTTGGTTGAAGTTGTTCTCAGTGCTCCTGTTATAAGGATTGCTATCCTTCTTAGTACCTTATCAAGAAGTATACAATTGGAGTTGTTGTCCAGTGCTTTCCACCAGACAACGGTCCCGTAAAAGAGAATAGGTTTAATAACCGCTTCATGGATCCAATTTACCAGTTTGGGATTTAGTCCCCATCCTTTTCCTATGGCCTTCTTGCAAATGTACATTGCCATTAAGGCTTTGTTTACTCTGGCTGTGATATTTTCCTTCCATGATAGTTTACTATCAAGTATCACCCCTAGGTATTTCGCACTGTTCGAAAGTTCTGTTCTAATCGAATTACAGAGTAACCTTCCTGATATCAAGTTTAATTTTTCTATGAATTACAAACAGCAGCATAATTACTCCCTGCTATAAAGGTGTAGGTCATAATATTATCACTCTTTATATATTTTATTTCAGATTTTTTTACTGCGTATTTATTTATTGATTTGTTATTTCAGTAATATTTTTTTATTATTTAACATTTCCCACGAAAACAAATTAACAAGTTAATTAACGTTTGAACAATGACTTCAATAAATTATGAAATTCTTTATAATATTAATTGAATAAACATTTTATTAAATTGGCAAATATTTTGTGCGTTTTTCAATCATAGTTATTAATATTAAAAACAACGTATTTATTGCTACAAGTTGCAATTTTCGAAATATTTTTTTCAATAGGCTTCGTCCTAGGGAAAAAATAGTATATGAATAGTATATGAATAGTATGAATAGAAATATGGGCAAACCTAAATCGAGCCAATTCATATGCTTTAAGGTGGATGAAGGACCATAATCGTATATATATCCCAAACGACTATAGTGGCATAGGGTTAAAATAGTATACAAAACTAATATTTGTGCCAAATTTCGTATTAAATATGTACTTTTGTATGGGAGGTATATGAAATTGTAGACCGATCCGGTGATTTTCCGCAGAGAATAAGCTAAGCACCATCTCTGTCTGTTTTCCCCTTCAGTTGAGATATATTTCTTTTCATTGTTGTACGTTGTAATTTTAATGAAGCAAGCGTGTTTCCGCCCATATCGGTTTTCTCGGTACTCATTTTGCAGTAAATGTTGTTAAGATTGTATTAAATTTTGTTAAAGTTGATCAAAAATGAATAACTTTGTTGTAAAACGGCAATTTATAGAAAGAGTACCAAAAGTAGAAATAAGTACCACTCGTTATTTAAAAGGGCCAACACTGATTATTAGTGCCAACACTAATTGTTGAATTCAAATAAACAAGATATGTAAGCTTGTATGTACGCGTATGTGTACAAAAAAAGAGAAAATATATTATGAGCGTAGACAGCGTAAGAGATTTTGATTTGTTTCACTTACTTGTGTATAAACGTAGAAATTATGTTTGATGCTACAAAACTGCAGATGATGGTGGCTAGCAAATACAAGAGCGACGACGACGATGACGATGATTACGATAAATGATGAATAAGAGACTGCTGCTGGCTGATAATTTCCAAAGGGATGATGTTTATGATTGCGTAGACAACTATTAAGTGCAAATGCACTAACTACGATGATAATGTTGATTATGATCACGATGACAATGATTACGATGACGATGATAGCGATGACGATGATGTTAAAGTTTTATTTGGCACAATAAATGTATTTAAAGGTTTTATAATTCCTTTATATGTATTTGTCGCACAAATGTTTTTAGGCACATTTGTTTTTTTAACAAATTTAATTTTTTATTGACTTTATTGTCTTTTAATTAATTTAAGTCCTGTCACGGTCGCCAATTTTTATGTTGAACCATAAAAGAAACGATGAGTTGTTGTTGTTTCACAAATTATTAAATTAAAATAAACCACGGAGATTTGTTTGATGTTTATTGTTTAGCTATTTTTTCGACAATGACAAAAATCTTAAAAACTAAAACTGGTTTAAGCTAACAATATTAAAGGGAATGCAAAAATGCAATCCCGTTAGATTTCAATGTATGTATTTACTTAAACTTATAATAGGCAAAAGAAACAAGTGTATTTATGTATATACATACATGTGTACACATGTAATGTAAAAAGGGCAACAAGATATTTAAATGAATGCTTTGTTAATAATGTTATTCATGACTTTAAATTAATGAATTCAACAAAAATGAAATAAAGTAAATTAGTAATAAAAAAATTGTATACTAAGTATATTTTGACCAAACAGGTTACAAGTCAATTTTAGACGTTTAAGTCATTTTTTGAAGGGGGGTTTGTATGGAGGCTAGGGTCAAATATAGGCCGATCCTTACGAAAATCTGCAGCGTCATTTATACTTATATAAAACTTATTTGTGCCAATTTTTAAAGAGATAGCAGAATATTTGACGTAATTATGGCATAAAAAGTTCAAATCGGGAGGTACGGTTGTATGGGGGCTTGGTGAAATAATGGACCGATTTCAACCATTTTCAATAGGCTTCGTCCCTGTGCCAAAAAACATGCTTGGTCCAAATTTCATCAAATTATCTTGAAAATTGCGGCCTGTACCTTGCGCACAAGGTTTACATGGACAGCCAGCCAGCCGGACAGACGGACGGACGGACATGTCTTAATCGACTCAAAAAATGATTCTGAATCGATCGGTATACTTTAAGGTGGGTATTGGACCAATATTTTTGTATGTTACAAACATCAGCACAAATTTATAATATCCTCCCCACTATAGTGGTGTAGGGTATAAAAATAAATTCAAAATTTTAACATACTGACTGGTGTTGGGTATCATAAATTGACTCAGAAAGTAATTCTGAGGCGATTGGTATACTTTAAGGTGGGTCTGAGACCAATATTTTTGGGTGTTACAAACTTCAGCACAAACGCATAATACCCTCCCCACTAAAGTGGTGTAAGGTATAAATATTCCACAATAAAACAAATTAAATGCTTTATTTAAAAAAATCAAAATTTTAACATACTGACTGGTGTAGGGTATCATATTGTCGGCAATGTCCGACTATAAATTCATACTTGTTTGTTTTGTATGTTTGGATGCTGTTGGCTTCATTGAGTTGTGTATTTTGTTTTTGAATTATGTTCGTATATTTGGATGTAGGTACACATTTTGTTTTTCTGTGTTTTTCGTTATGTATGTTTAGACCTGGTTCACACTTTTGTTGAGAAACTTTTGATTTTGTGGGTGAAAGAAAGAGATAGTTGATATTTATTTCGCTTTCTCTCACACACAAAAATCATAAGTTTGCTAGCGTGAACAAGGTCTTTGATGCCGGTTGGTATAATTGGCTTGTGTATTTTGTTTTTTATTTCGTTTAGCGTTGTTGTTCATTTTGTTTAGCTTTTGGTGTAATAATAAATTATTATTAATAAAAAATTTGCACACAAATATTAGTTTTGTATACAAAAAATCTATTTCAAGAATTTTTCACGATCGAATCAAGTCTCTTTGCTTAACATATTAATAATAATATTCCTTAAATATATTCATTTACACTGGCTTGAATCTTAATGGAGAAATTGGATGGTATAGACATATTAGAAAATAAAGAATATTTAAATTATGCAGACATACATTTTTCTTCTATTGTAACGAATTGAAAAATTAAGAAAAACCTTTAAATAAATTTAATAAAAATTATCACATTTATATTAAAAATGTATTGGGAGTATTGAAAATTATAAAATATCGCTTGTTACGTATATTTTTGTACGTTTTTAAAATAAAATTGTCCAAAAATAATTCATTATGTTTCAGAACCAAAAATAATTGCAGTCTTACAGTCTATAGCCCAGTTAATGTCCAAAGAAAAATATTAAAAAATTTGAGTCGTCTTAAGTCGAATGTTTCGGCAGCGGCTCAAGCAACTAACATAGTTCGGCGGTGACTAAGCGCCGACTAGAAGCCGGTCGACTTCGCCCTCTGATAATAATATGTTTAAACAAGCATGAATTTATTGTCGGACATTGCCGACCATATGATACCCTACACTAGTCAGTATGTTAAAATTTTGAATTTTTTTAAAATAAAGCATTTAATTTGTTTTATTGTGGACTATTTTTACTTATTGTTGACAAAAAAGAGAGATTTTCTACAAGAGGGCTCATGGAGTGGAAGGAATAAATATGGGCCTATCGTTATAAATTTTGGTAGATGAATTTACGTCTACTACAAAGTCATTTATGTAGATTTTAATCGTTTTATAAGTAATTATAAGTTAATTTTGACCATCATGTCATTTTCTAAAGGGGAGTCTATATAGGGGCTAGGGTCAAATGAGGCCCAATCAGAATAAAATTTATTATTGTCAATTATTGTTCTATAAAACTAATTTTTGCTGATTTTCGTTGACATTATGAAACATTTAACGTACTTATGAGCCTAAACGACCGATTCGGGGGGTACGGTTGTATGGGGGCTAGGAGAAATAATGGACCGATTTCAACCATTTTCAATAGCGATCGTCCTTGAACCAAAAAAGAGTATGTGCCAAATTTCATCAAATTATCTTAAAAATTGCGACCTGTAGAGTGCGCACAAAGTTTACATGGACACACAGACAGACAGACGGACATAGCTAAATCGACCCAGAAAGTGATTCTGAGGCGATTGGTATACTCTAGGACCAATATTTTTGGGTGTTACAAACTTCAGCACAAACGCATAATACCCTCCCCACTATAGGGTATAAATACTATGGTGAAGGGTATATAAGATTCGGCACAGACGAATATAGCACTTTTACTTGTTCTTTGTTATACAAATTCGTTAATATAGGATTACTATCGACTAAATATAAAAACATATTAGTAGATAATGGACTTCTTTTGCAATTTATTCATAAATATCGTAAAAAAGTAAACATTTAAAAAATTTCCGTAATGTACAAATGACATGTATACTTACTTTTGTGATGTAAATTTTGTACCTATTTAACTTCACCTTAAATAAGATCAGAAATAACTTAAATATCCAGAAAAAAGTTATGAATAATTATCATAATTATTTTTAACAAATAAATGTATTGCTTTTTTGTTTTTTGAAAAAATAATATGTTTTCTTAATTAAAACCAATTGTCAGTATTTCTGTATACCTTTTTTGTGATTAACTGTAATAATGTATCCCATTATTCCCCTAACACGAGCCAACATAATATAACCCAGCAAAATCTTAGCTTACAATGATTACCATTAAGTACTTCATTAATGACTTACTTTGTAGGTAAAATTAAAAAAAAATATCAAAATAAAGAAACAAACAAAAATAAAATAGTTACTTTTTCTGTTTTTTTTTTCCTTTTTTGTGAACACGATATCAAATGTCTATTTTTAGACAAACAGAAAATAAAATAGTATTTGTGTGTGAAAACTATTATTTGACGCACAATAAAACAACAAAGCAGTGGTGTACTAAGAGTAGCATTCAACTGGTAGACGGAAGGTACTGAGTTCAACCCCAGTCTGTGTCGTCTTTTTATTTTTATTTTTTCATAAATATTCTATAAATAACTCTACTAAAAAACAACTTATTTCCAACCAAATAATATTGACTTACTTTTGGAACATCTCAAACAAAAATAAGTACTTTTTCTAGTAGAATTGTAAGTACTTTACTCGATGAGTTCTGGTGATTTTTCTAGTGAATTTGTAAGCAAATATTTTGCTGGGAAATAACTACATTTTACACTTCAGGGACGAACGCTATTGAAAATGGTTGAAATCGGGCATTATTTCTCCTAGCGCCCATACAACCGTACCCCCCGAATTGGGCCTTTAGGCTCACAATCATTTTAAATGTTTTATAATGTCAACATAAATCAACAAAAATTAGTTTTATAGAATAATAAATGACAATACTCATTTTTATAGAGATCGGGCCTCAAACTCCCCTTCAGAAAATGACTTAAAGGTCAAAATTAACTTATAATTACTAATAAAACGATCAAAATCTACATAAATGACTTTGAAGTAGACGTAAATTCATTTACCAAAATTTATAAGGATAGGCCCATATTTATCCCTTCTCCCCTATGAGCCCTCTTGTAGAAAATCTCTTTTTTGTCAAAAATAAGTAAAAAATTTCACAATAAAACAAATTAAATGCTTTATATAAAAAAATCCACAATTTTAACATACTGACTGGTGTAGGGTATCATATGGTCGGCAATGTCCGACTATAAATTCATACTTTGTTACCTAATTTATTTACGGACATTTTTAGAATTATTATTTATTAATTCAAACATAGTAATATAAAAGCCTTAATAGGCCAATTAAATTATATTACCGAGGCAAATCCTGAATAGCATACATATGAAAAAAAGTTTAATAATACTATATATAAATATGTACATATGAATTATGTTAAAAAGATGAAAATAAAAAATCCTAAAAATAAAATAATATACAAATGTAACAATTTACTTACAGAAGTGAAACAAAAGGCTCCCCAACCAATATTATCATCAAAATTTATAAAAACAAAATAAATTTTCATCCCATAAGTCATCAAGGTAAAAGTGTAATACTCAATATAATATATTATGTAGATGCTAGACAAGGGTAGTCTTTAACTGATTAAATGTTTATGATTAAGTTAATGTTTTTTATACAGTGTACTAATACCGTCCCTGAAATTGAATGATTAGCCATCCCAGTTTTGAAAATACTTATACGTACATATCCTCATTAAAGTGTTATATTACTGCACCTACAAAAATAACAAAAGAAGACAGGTCGCCATATTCAATTATAATACTTCCAGTTTATTATAAAAAAATAAAACCTGACCACCATATCTAAATACTTCAACCCGCGTGTTAAGTGAATAAAAAAAGAATTTTTAAAGAAGAGAAATAATTATAGCGCCAAAATAAATAAAAAAATAAAAACAAGTAAGAGTGCTATATTCGGCTGTGCCGAATCTTATATACCCTTCACCATAGTGTATTTTAAACATCTTTTATTAATTTTAAATTTTTTCCCGACTACATTATTATTACATCAAAAGCTAAACAAAAAGAACAACAACGCTTAACGAAATAAAACACAAAATACACAAGGCATCTAAACCAACAGACATCTAAACATACATAACTAAAAACACAGAAAAACAAAAACAAAAGTAACAACGCAATGACGCCAACAGCATCCAAACCAAGGGTGCCCAAGCCCTATGCGCTTGGTACTCTTTTGTTTTTGTAAATGCGCTTAGCTATAGACAGTGTGTTTTCTATACACTTATATGCGCTTAACCTTAGCAATACGTTGTTGTTCTTAACAGTATACAAGCAAGAGTAAAACAGCAACACTTTCGTATTCATTCCTGGTAAACATTGACGAGACGTAGATTTTGTTTTTGTTTATCTCAAAAAAATTGTTTTAAAAAGCACTTGGAAAAAATTTGTGTTAGTTTTGAATTTCAAACTTACATTATTCGCATAAAAATTATTGTACAATAACTCACAATCTACTCTCATATAATTGAAAACGTTTTAAATACTTTTTTCTATTCATTAATAAATATTATTTTATTTTAACAAAAAATGCAAACCATATTTTTTTGCTGTGTATTTTTTCTATGTTTGGATTCCAAACATACAAAAAAAATACACAGATGAATAAAACCAAATACATGTACACACACGTGTACATCTTTTCCTATATACAGTGTTGTTGTTGCTTTAATAACAATTTTTTGATGAAATTTTCAGAGGTTGTCTCGGTTTTTTGCTCATATCTCCGTTATTTACCGACCGATTTTGCTGATTTTAAATAGCGATCTTCTCGAAAACATGTCTAATAGAATTATTGAAGATTTGGATCTCGCCGATATCTGGGGTCCTCTAAAAATTGATTTCAACAGACAGACAGACGGACATGGCTTAATCGACTCCGCTATCTATAAGGATCCAGAATATATATATACTTTATAGGGTCGGAAAATTATATTATAGAAATTACAAACGGAATGAAAAACATATATATACCCTTCTCACAAAGTTGAAGGGTATAAAAATCTATATAAAAATAAACAAAAAATTACTATAAAAAAAATTAGCAAAAGAAGAAAAAAAGTACTGCAAAATAAAACAAAATTAAAAAAGAGAAAAAAAAATTGTATAACCGATAAAAAACAACTAAATTATTAAAAAGTGTAAAAAAAGAAGATCAAGTTTATTTAAAAAGTGGCTTTTAAGAAAACCTTTAAAGTATTATATAATTTGCTAAATGTTTCAGTTTTGGCTAAGATTGAGCACAAACCAATAAAAATTAAACGATTTAAAAGAAATTTAATATTGTTGTCAGATATCTACATATACAGGAAGTGGCCTAAAAACTCAGTTATAATTTACGACAACATACTAATATAACTCCGAATTTCCGAACTTAATTCCTACTTAACGAACATAACACTGCATTGTCATCTTCATGTGTAACAAGTCTAACAAAATCGGGCTCCGGGAACTAGTCGAAAATTCAGTCACAAAATGTTACCATTTCAAACCAACAAACTAACAAAGAAATTAAATAAAAGCTCTTAATAATAAAAAAAGAAAACATATACAAGATCAATGAAATACTCGACTGGACAAGCATAACAAGGCCATTAACTATCAATAGAAAAGTGCGCTAAAAGTTTAAGCCGAAAAGAATTATTCGAGTGGGAAAATATACGAAGATCAATAGGTAAGTAATTCCAACACCGGGCCACTCGAACAATAAAAGACCGTTCAAAACAACTGCACCTCATTCGGGGGATAATAATTTGAGTATTCCTTGTAGAATGGGAAAAAGAGATCTGGCACAAGGTTGATAAGGAAGGCCAATCTTCATAGCTCAGTAAAAGTGTAGCACACTACGATATGACATAAATGAACGAAAGCCACAACCAAGGTAATCACCCACATAGGAAGAAACAGGCATCCTACGTCGAAGACTATAGACACAGCGAACTATAGTATTCATGATACGATGAAGTCTACCAATAATGTATGCCAAAGTGCCTGACACAATCTCTAATCGATATGTAATATGAGATATCAATAATGCATAAGCAAGTCTATGTCTAACATAAAATAACATAAAATGGTAAATATATGTTATTGGAGAAAATTCTTCGAAATACATTTCAATACCTTGTGCAAGTGGAAAAGAGATAGATGGTGGATCTTTACTGTCATGTTGTTGCTATTTAGTATAGTCAATGTAGCGAAAAACCTTGGTTGTTTGGAACGGTTTTTTGCGATTGCAGACGGGTAATCAGAGTATGTTAGCTAATTTTTCGGGAAAATAATATAAGAAAGTTGAACTTCTTGCGATTGCAGACGGGTAATCAGAGTATGTTAGCTAATTTTTCGGGAAAATAATATAAGAAAGTTGAACTTCTTCGATATTGTTGCGGAATGCGTTTATCCGCATAATATATGACTTGAACTCTTTGCGAAAGTACTGTGAATTTTACTGCATGGTTTTGACTATTTATGCATTTTCTGATGTTAATTTAATAATATTGGTCGACAAAATCAAGTTAAAATCTGTGTATCACGTCGGAATGGAATATTTATATTTAAAATTACCTGGATTAACGTATTGAAGACGAATATAGGGTCACCTCTGTTTCGGAAATATATTATTTTAGTCCTTTCAAACAAGAACACTTTTGTTTTACAATTTGACAAACTTAAATCTGCGATAAGCTTGTTCTTGAATTATGAAATGTGGCCTAACTTCATACTCCGAGATAACAGTATCTCTTTTTCAATTTTAATTTGGAACCGTTGGACTAGACTGCAAACTAGACTATAGATGCATATATTATGTAGTATAACTATATATAGTATGTTGTTACCAACCAATAAATAACAAAACAAACAACAAAAATAATAATTATCATTAATTTACGCAATTGCTTGAATTTCAATTAAATGTCACAAATTTGTCTCAGATTTATATTTTATAAAAAATAAAATAAAAGCAGTCATATAAGCGACTATTTACATTTTTGTATGAGGTGATAACACTCTTTTTCAGAAAATAAAAAATTTGGTTTGCAAGATCATATAATTATTTTACCAAAATGACGTAAATTATTTGACTTTTGGTGTTCACATTGATGAAACAATGAGAAAATATTTATTTGCCAACAAATCAATTTGTTTTATGAAAATCATGCGCATTGCTGTTTATTATACACTTTTATTATAAAAATTAATTTTAAACCTAATAAAAATAGTTAAAATTAAAACAAATTGCCAAATTGTTTTTTTCATGCATTAAAATATACGATATACTGTGGCTGCAAAACATGTGTGTGTTTGAACCAAATTATTTTTGCACTGTTTGATAAAACAATACCATCAAATATTTATTCAAGTCTGAACATCAAATAAATATTGCATTTGTTTGACGCAACTTTATAAATATTTATAACAAATATTTGGACCAAATATTTTACAGGTCTGAACGTAGCTTAAGACTAGTTCCTAAAACAAATTAAAATGTCAAATTAATATAAGAAAATTACTTGAATGAATGTGATAAAGGAATTCGAAAAAGAAATCGAATTTCTCATTGAATTGTACATTGTAAATGAAAAAGATAGGGACAGTTTAAGAGGACCTTTAAGACCGTTAACACTTATTGAGATAAAATCACGGAATAAATATCTAAGGAATAAGAAAAAATCAGGAAGACCAATAAGAATATAGTAAGGGTAAATAGAAGTAGTCTCATTTTCAGAAAAGTTTGAAAAATTTATCATAATGACAGAAGAAAATCAAAAACATTCAGTTAGGATTGACCCATTAAATTATTTAAACCAAATTCCGGAATTTAGCGGTGATTATCGTGATTTACAAACCTTTATTAACATAATAGATAGGGTCTATCCCATACTTACTATTTATGACGAACCTTCACAATTATTTTTCTCAGATATAATTAAAAGTAGACTTACTGGAAAGGCAAGAGAAGTTATAGAGATTAATTGCCAAGTACAATTATGGGCAGATATAAAGACCGTACTACATAATAATTTCGAGGACAGATGTGGACTTGAGGAACTGTTCGATATACTAAAAGGTACAACCTTCAAAACTAATAGTGTAGGATTCTATGATGAAATTAAACAAAGACTTAGAAGTCTTAACAATAAAAAAATTATGACAATCGGTTCCGGACCAGCGGCAAATGAATGTGCGAGAAATAATAGAAAACTGCCTAAAATGTCTTTAAGGAAAATATTCTTGAACCTATGCGTACAATTCTAACATGTAGGGACCCCAGACCCTTGAAGTAGCATTGGAAATACTATTCCAAGCTGGCTATGCATACGTCACATCTACAAACGAAATATTTCCCAGATATGGAAAACCACCGAACAAAATAGGACATAAAAATCGACAAACATACCGACAAGTTGGTAACAACAATTCTAATAATACAAAGACTTTTAACAATCGAAACACGCAACCACACTTTTCATATAATCAACCAAACCCCCGAAATCATTATCGGAATGACATTCAAAATGTCTCAAATAATTGGGAAAGAAGAGACTATCGGAACTTTAATCATAATGGACAAAATCAACAACAAAATAACTGAAATCCTTGCAGACAACAGGACAGACAAAATATACAACATGACAACTATTTTCCTAGACTTGAACCCATGGACGTAAATAACATTGAGACACTAATTAATCGAAATCATCCTCAAGGTGAAAATTTTCGAATTTCTGCCTCAAGGAACTACCATTCATAAAAGTGGAAACTAAATTGGGACACCTGAAACTAATTGTAGATACAGGTGCAACTAATTCAATTCTGAATCCAAATATATGTCATCCTAAATGGATACAGAAATTTCAATACGATAAATATAGGAGGAAACACATTACCTCTTCTTGTTAAAAGCGAAGATGAACAGGAAACTCAATATAATAAGGACGACGAGTGTTATATTAGGGAATTAAATGAAAATGGAATAATAAAAACGGAAACTTTGGAAATGGAAATAATTTTGCGTCAGATTTTAGATCTATTAATGAAGAAAAATTACAATTGTTAGCAATGATAAATAAGTACCATGATCTTTTCTACATTGAAAATGACGGACTTTCATTTACATCCGCTATAAAACACAAGATCAGGACGACAAACAACGTTGAATGAAGTAGAAAAGCAAATCATGGAAATGCTAGACAACAACATAATTAGGCACAGTAACTCTCCATACTCTGCACCTATTTGGATTGTACCCAAAAAGTTAGATGCAAGTGGAAAAATAAAGTGGTGACTTGTCGTTGATTACCGCAAACTGAATGAGGTAACTATCGATGATAAGTTCCCAATACCTAATATAGATGAAATTCTAGAAAAACAGGGAAGATGCCAGTATTTTACAACTAGATCTTGCAAAAGGATTTCATTAATTAGAAATTGATGAAGAGGATATTCATAAAACTGCCTTCAATGTTGATGGAGGACATTATGAATTTTTGAGAATGCCTTTTGGACTGAAGATAGCTTCAGCAACATTCCAAAGATTAATGAATGATGTTCTTAGAGAAAACATCAATAAAATCTGTCTAGTTTACTTAGACGACATAATTATATTTTCCACATCACTGCAGGAGCATATGAATTCTATTAAACTTATTTTGACCGTTTAAAGGATGCAAACTTGAAAATCCAATTAGATAAATCTGAATTTCTTAAAAAACGCCAGAAGGGATTATGACAAACCCAAAGAAAGTTGAGTACGTTAAAAATTTCCCTATTCCAAAAAATACAAATTAAGCAATTTCTTGGCCTTACTGGCTATTAAAGGAAATTTATCAAAGATTATTCATTAATCGCGAAACCCATAAAAAATATTTGAGAGAAGACATAAAACTTAACTTGAATAACCCTGAGTATGAGAAAAGCACAATAGTATGAGAAAAGCACAATAGAAAAGAATTATTTATATGAAGGAACTGGACCGTGAGACTGCTATTACATTACTCAAAAATCAATTTAATCCTTCAAAGTATTTTTATTGAATAAGAGTTTTATCCAATTATTAAAACAACGTTTGACGAATTATTCGCAAATAATCAATATTATAGTATCATAAGATATTTCATCCTTACAGAGGATGTGGAGAAAATCAAAAAGGAACATCATGATAAAAACCACCAAGGTATTCAAGCTGTATGTAAGGAATTGATAACTCGCATATACAACCCGCATTTGAAGAAAGAATTAAGCAGTTCATAAACAACTGTGAAGTATGTAACCTGGAATGTTTTCATATAATCTGGTACTAAAGGTGGCCAGTTGCCCGCAGGACTATGTGGCTGTGGTTTAATACCCAAAATCGCGGGAAGATAATGTTGGTTTATGGACTGATATATCCTATACCTAATGGGTTGGATAATTCTCTCTTCGAACAGGTCTGTGTACAAAGCAGCATATGCTGGATTCCTAAACCTCGGTATCTCTTACCGGTCGTGTAGTGGGACGCCGGTATATGCTGGGGAATATCAGATCACTGTTCAATGGTTGTCTGCCATTCCGTAGAGCGATCATTATGATCATGGGAATGGAACTGATGCTAAAATTGGTGAAAAATCGGGAATGTTAATAAAATATTTATAAAAAATTGTTTACAAATAAATTCGCTGAACATTAAAATTATAATATCAATTTACAAATAATTATGTTGCAATTCAATATTATGTTTTTATTAAATAATTGGTGATTGTGCTTTCTTAATAATGTAAAAGTGAAAATAAAAATGTATTTAAAAAAAAATATAAAATAAACATTTTAATTGGGGGCTCAACCGGGATCCTTCTTTAAAAAAGGGTCCAACAACAAATAAGTATCCTTTAAAAAGGAGAAAAAATTCAACAAATATGTATCTTTTAAAAAAGGAGAAAAAATTAACAAATAAGTATCCTTATAAAAGGAGGAAAAATTCTACAAACAAGTATCCTTAGAAAAAGAAAGAAAAAAGGAGGAGAACAAGTTCTACACAACATTTTACAACTGCGAAGAAATTAGGAGTAAACCAGAGAATTTAAATATAAGATTATTTTTATATTTATTTTTAAGGGAAATATTTAACTTCAAAACTGATTAATTATCTTATAAAACAATATCCTTTGAATCATATAATTTTTGTATTTGTTGTAATGATTGTGAGGCTTAAAACTGGCTTATTCAATAGACAGTGTAGTGGACAACTTAACGGACGAAGAATTGAAATAATTAACTAATTACAGGATACTAGATATAGTTGACGAAGAATTAGAAGACCTAGAAAGAAAATATAGTATAGACGACTCAGTTGACGAAATTACTGGACTATTTAGGAGTATGACAACAAACAATATGGACACAGAACAGGTTTTACGACTAGTTACATAATCTACGGCACCACTCCTAAGTGTGTTGGAATTGCTGAAGGTAAACTTTGACAGACTTACAGTCACAAATACTGTTACTGAATACTGTATTCAGTAACAGTATTTGTGACAGGAAACTATTGACGAAACCAAACGAAACGACGAAACCCTTCCAAGTTTTAATGGTATGTGAGTTGGCGAGAAGCATTCAATGAGAAACAATTCAATGAGAACGTTAGGGGTAGTCGTAGGTACTTCGCGGCATTGACTATTTTACGCAATAAAATATTAGATGATGCAAATGACACTTTGACAAATCATGCTACTGTACTCAATTTTAATGCTATTATAGCTCGTTTAGATTTTGCCTATGCCGACAAAATGCCAATATTATGAGACAGGGTTCCTTAACTATTTTATATTATTATAACGAAGTGAATAAGAAACTGACCATATTAATAAATAAAACAATAATGACTCACAGTTCAAATTATTCTTTGACAAATGAATTGAATAATAAAAATCGTCAATATGCTCTCAGGGTTTTTATTACTGGATTAAATCCGCCATTGGCAAATATTCTATTTTCAATATCAACTTCTGCCAACTTTACCTAATGCCTTAGCCAAGGCTCAGGAACTAGAAGCTAATCATGTTAGAGCTAATTTTGCAGTTCAAATTAACAGAAACCAATTCAATAGCCGAAATCCAATAAATAACCAGAATGTTTTACGATTTCCTCCCAGAAATGGCAATAACAATTTTCAGTACCAAAATAATTGACATATACGTCAGGCAAAGCCTGAACCGATGAAAATCGGCAGTTCAGCAAATCTTGCTGTCAACACAAATAAAATTCCTCAAAATTACACTCGAGGGCCACAATTCGGTCAACGACCACAAAACTCCAATCAATTTTTTCAAAGGCCTCAATTAAATCATGGCTTAAAAAGACAACAACCAAGTGGACAGTTTAGTTCTCAACCAAATAATAAGGCACAAAGAATAAATAATTTAAATGAAAATGCTTTTTTAGACATGACCCCGAAAAAATACTAATATTAAAAATTTGTTAATGCAATTTTATTTACATACAATGTTATTATTTTGACAAAATACAAAAATTAAAAAAAAATCAAAATATTATTGACCTGTAAATTTTTATGAAAATAACAAAATAAATTGCATCAAATGTTTTTAATACAAAAACCTAATTGACACATTGTATGTCCTATTTATTACTTCAATTACAGTAACAATTGATATTTCTATTTGTACACGTGCACAAAGATTGTAAAAAGCCATAAAATCATTATGAAATTTCTGGAAATTTACCACATTTTAAAGATTTACGAACATCTACAAGCAAACATAACTTTAATTTTCATTTTCTTAAGATTTACAATATTATAAAACTCATGAAATACTCTTTTGTACTCGTTTCATGAGAGAAATTTATTTTTCGCTCTTTAAATTTAAATATCACTCGTGAGATTTATTTTTAAAAGTCACGAGAAAAAAGATAACTTTACAAGAAAGTAAACAATTTATTTCGCTCAAATTAATATCACTCGAGAGAGAAATCAATTTGAACGCTCTTCCTACTCTGATTAAAACTATAAATGGATTTACAATTATTGACCATTTCTACGATGCAAGACTTTTTGGCATAAGGGAAAGGTTCAATGAAATTCCCAACATAGAATCTGACTTGTTAATAGGATATAATTTTTTAAAAAAGGCAAATATTAAACTTGATTTTGAAATTGGCACGATTACTTCTGGCAATATCTAGTAGAACTATTAATGATCATAATCATAGAAGGGAAATTGAGGAAAATATTATAAATAGAATTACCGACTCAGGAAATAATCTTGAGGACAAAGTTTCTGTAGATGATACTCTCAATCATGAGAAAAATACAATTGATAGTTTGGAAAGTGAAATTCGTAAGGTAATAGATAATTTGCATTCAAAAATTAATACAGTTTTACCATTTAGAACAGATATAAAAGCTGAGATACGTACAATTGTTGAAACTCTTATATGGAGTAAGCAATATTCTTATCCCCTTTCAGTGAATTCATTCGTAAATAATGAAATACAAAAACTATTAAATGACGGAATTATACGTCCCAGTAAAAGCCCTTAAAACTCCCCTATATGGGTACTGTCAAAAAAAAGGAAATTAATGAAGATGGTACTAATAAAATGCGAATCGTAATCGATTACAAAAAAATATCATATAAAACATATCATATAAATATCCGATACCGGATTGTAACGTTATACTTTCAAATTTAGGAAAAGCAAAATACTTTTCCACCATTGATCTCGAATCCGGCTTCCATCAAATTTTAATGAAACCGGAAGATATTGAGAAAACTGCATTTTCCATAAATAATGGAAAATATGAATTTATTAGACTACCTTTCGGATTAAAATAAGCACCAAGCATTTTCCAAAGCGCCATGGATAACATTTTAAAAGACTATATAGGGAAATAGAAAAATTTGTTTACTAACCAAGTTTCACTATCGCAACCTGACTTTAATAAAAAATTTACACTGACAACTGACGCGTCTAACGCAGCAGGTCCAATTTCATAAATTATGAATAAAAGGGAAGGAAAAAATTAGGCATTGTGATATTTGTAATAAAGCGAAATATGATAGGAAGCCAACAAAGATTTCAATTGGAGAGGCTCCAATTCCTAGCAAGGAGGGAGAGTTCCTTCACCTTCCTTACATGTATTGACGCTTATTCAAAATTTCTAGTAATAAAGCAAATAGAAGACAAAACAAATTTAGGCGAAAAAATATTGGACATATTGCAGACCTTTCCCGCAGCAAGGAAAATAACGTTAGACAATGAACCAGGCTTTAAGAAACCTACATTTCAATCCATAATGCAAAGATTAAGAATTCAATTATATTTTGCTGATCCCAGGCATAGTACTACTAACGGTCAAGTAGAAAGAGCACACTCAAACCTGATCGAAATAGCAAGATGTTTAAAAGAAGAATATCATCTTTTAGACACTGTTGAGATCTCTCATAGAGCAGCTCAACTGTATAGTATCACCATACATTCTGTTACAAATGACAAACCATTTGAAGTATTTCACAATAAATTTAATCATGAAAATCTGCGTAATAAATTATTGGAAGCTCAGACTAGAATGCTACAAAGAAATAACCCTACTCAGATCAGAACATTTGAAGAAAATGAGGAAATTTATAAAAAATTAATAGGTCAAAGGGATAAATTACTTCCACGTTACAAGAAACAGAAAATAAAGGACGATTTGGGATATAAGGTTAAAGTTCATAGTAGAAATATAATTATACGTAAGGAAAATATAAAAAAAAACTAGCAAACTGCAGACCTGAGGTCCAAATACTAGACTATTCAAATTCTCAATTAACTTCAATACACACTGGACTAACAAGATTGTAAGACGGAAATTAATACATTACATAGATTTGGACAAATATGAACCAGTAGGTTAGGTAGGTTAGGTTTTCACAGGTAGCCAATTTCGGCTTTACTTGGGTCCATATTGATCCCTTTGTAAATACCTGTAAGAAAAAGAAAAAGAGAAGGAGAGATAGGGAAGAGTGGAGGAGCAGAGACAGTTGTAAAGAGAAGGAGATGATGAGAAACAACAGGCCAGATGCCGTGGATGAATAGTGTGAGTAATAGGATTCACACCCATTTTGACAAGTTAATGAACTCTAGAAGACGTTCCAATTGAACGTTTGACAATTCGGATAGATCACCAAAATAGGTCGATCCAAGCGTCCGAAAACGGGCCTCTGCCAAAGCAGGGCAATCGCAGAGAAGATGAGTGATAGTCTCTTCTTCGTCCTCGTTTTGACAATTTCTCGTTGAATCGTTGAACGGGAGACCAATGCATCTAGCATGGTTCCCAAATTTACAGTGGCGGTGATTATCGATATCAGCCTACTTAACTGCGGTCTTTGGAGACCAAGAAGATATTTAGACCTGTGAGGATCCATTTGTGGCCACAGCACTCTACATGTTGCGCACGTATGTTCACGCGACCATTTGTCGCGAGCGATGCAGAGGCATTTTTCACTAATTTGCCTCTTAACTGCAATTAGTAGTATACCGCATAACTGATCTATGTCCATGCTACTAAGCATAGTGCCAGCTCTTGCCAATGTGTCAGCAATACCATTACCATACTAATTCCCATGTCCCTTTACCCAAATTAGGGTGATGTTCGAATGTCTCGCCATCTCATTGAGAGACGTCCGGCATTCATGGACAATTTTGGATGTGGAGAACACACCAGTTAGGGATTTAATAGCAGCTTGACTATCAGTATAAATTCTGATATCCCCATTAGATATCCGATAGTACCTTAGCCAATTTACCGCCCTTCTTATCGCCGATATTTCAGCCTGAAGGATACTGCATTCATCATTAAGTCGGAAGGAGATTTTCGTTCCAAATTCCTCAATGAAAATGCCAACACCCACTCCTTTCGTCGTCTAGGATCCGTCTGTATACACTCGGAAACAATTAATTGGCGGAAGGAGAGATTCCTCAGACTCCGAAGAGATATGATATTGGAACCTTCTTACTAGAGACGGTACTGGAGTGCAATAATCAACAATGTACTGATTATCCGATATAAGATCCATGATCCTAGCATGGCCTATGGAGCATTGATTCCACTTGCCAGTTACACTCAGTCTGGCCGCAGTTGACATTGCCAATTTCCTTGTAAGGAGATCGACCGAGAGCCAGTTGAGCATAGTGAACAGCGCCTTCGAAGGAGTTGTTCTGAGAGCGCCTGTAATAAGAAGCGCAGTTGATCTCATTACTTTTTCCAGTTGTTGTCTGAGTGAAGCCTTTTCAAGCGCCTGCCACCAGACAACAACCCCATATAGCATAATAGGTTTAATAACTGCCTCAAAGAGCCAGTGAACATTCATTGGATTTATGCCCCAGTATGTTCCAATGGCCTTCCTACAAACATATAGTGCCGTAATGGCTTTAGATGCCCTAGAGAGTACATTTGTACTCTAAGATAGTTTCTTATCTAGGATAACGCCCAGATATTTAGCGCTGTCCGAGAGTTTTAATACTTCGCCGTTAAGGCATGGAAGAGGAAATGAAGGAATCTTATATTTGCTAGAGAATAGCACAAGTTCCGTTTTACTAGGATTTACACTAAGACCACATTCGACACTCCACGAGCTAATGATCTTAAGTGCTTGTTCTAGCCTTTGGGATATGGTTTTAAGGTGATCGCCTGATACCGCGACATCATCAGCATAGGCGACTGTTTTATAGCCAAGAGAGTCTAGTTTTACCAGAATATCATTTATGGGGCCATGTTCCATAAGAGTGGTGAAAGTACTCCCCCTTGTGGAGTACCTCTTAAAGCTTTTCTAGAGATTACTGTATCTCTTAAGGAGGATTCAATAATCCTATTTGAGAGAAGATTCTCAACAAATCCCACAACGGACCTTCCAAACCCAGCCCGAGATAGAGTTTGGCAGATAGATACAGGATTGACGTTATTAAAAGCGCCTTCTATATCAAGAAAGGCGACCAGTGAATAGTTTCCATACCCCATGGATTTTTCAATATGACCAACGAGAGTATGAAGAGCCGTCTCAACAGATTTGCCCTTCGTATATGCATGTTGAGAGGCAGAGAGAAAGGATTTATCTATCGAGGTCCTAATGTGGATATCGATTATTCTTTCCAATGTTTTCAGCATAAATGATGCCAGACATATTGGTCTGTAATCTTTTGCCTTAGTGTGTGAAGTTTTACCCCCCTTGGGAATAAAAATCACATTACACTTGGTCCATCAAGGCCGGGCGCTTTGTAGGGATCAAAGCTTTTAATTGCCCAACGGATAATGTCATCTTCAATAGGCACGTGGGTTACAGTCCGCATTGAAGTTGGAGAGAAATTAGTCGAATCACTTATTGGAATACAACCAGGAAAGTGAGTATTAAGGAGAAGCTCTAAAGTCTCCTGACTACCTGAAGTCCAGCTCCCATCCATTTTCTGTATATAGCTAGGAACAGAAGGGGACTTAGACAAGATTTTACGGAGACGACTGGTTTCGGAAGAGCTTTCAATATTGCTACAGAAAGCCCTCCACGAGTTCCGTTTCGCATTCCGAACCAAATTTTTAAACTTATTAACGTATGCCTTATAAAGGGACCAGTTACCTTCTGGTTACCACAACAAAGGTAGGTTCTGAACCTCTATTAACGACTGTCATATTAAATTCTAATAAAAAGTCAAGTAAACACTCACCTCTACTGTTGGTGTCTGAACTGCCCCAGACACTGTGATGAGCATTTGCATCAGCGCCAATTATCACAGGAACGTGACGCCTATTTGCTTCGCGCATTAAGTCTCTGACCAGGTCGTTTGGCGGTTGTTCACAATTTTTAATATTACCTGCAGGATTTGAAAACAGAAGTTTATAACCTCTGAGAGATAGTCCAAGGATTTTGCCGTGGTGGGTCCACGGTTCTTGGACCAAGATGAGCTCCTCCCCTCTCTCAGCCAGCCGGAGGAGCAAAGCAGCTGATGCTGCTTTGGAGTGGTGAAGGTTAATCTGGGTTACCTTCACCATCTCCAAGATCAGGATCGTACACGACAGTGACGTCGACGTCCTCAGGATCGGAATCCTGCGAACTGTCTCCATCCTCCGCTAACTTCAGATTGCCAAGAAGCTCACCCATCATACCTGTGGTAGACTGGGAGTCTTCTTGGTTCTCAGAACCAGCGGGATCGTCGGCCTTTCCATTATCCTCTTTGGGCGGAGCCTCCAGCTTAGAACCAGAGGCGGCGGCGCTGCGTTTGGTGTTACTGCGATAAATGCGAAGGGAGATACTATCAAAACCATAGTAAACTTTACCTCCGCATTCACGCAATGGCGCCAACGTTTCCTTATTAAGGACCACAGACGCCTTTGTAACATTTCTCATAGGGGCCTTCACCACCTTCCAGTCACGGGTAGGTAGATGAGGATTTCCGCTTTGTAGGAACGCCAGAATTTCCGCCGGGTCATGTGGCTCAGTTGGGATGGTGGCAATTGATCTCGGTCTGCGAGGAATTTCGCTTACCGGGATCACGTCCAACCTTGCACCTGGCCACACTTCCCCAAGGGACTGAATAGCTAGCTTGAGCAGAAGCGCAGAGCGCTCATTTGAGCAAGCTAGCAGCTTAATGTGACCCTGGTACCAACCAGCATCATCATTTTGGGGAGCGGGTCCTGGATTCTCCTTGAGGATCTTCCAGTACACGCCTAGCATCTTCTGACGGATAGTTCCCCATTTTTCCTGGGAGATGGCTCCGTCACTGTTGCTATGGTCAACAATAGCCCTTATCAGTGGGTTTCTAGCCACTTCACTAAAAGGCCTATTGATGACAATGGTTTGCGCCTGTTTTTGACGTTTAGTCGGCTAGTCGTTGCATTTTTGGCCTACTGCCAGGACTATAAACTGCCGTCCCACTGGGAGCAAACAGACCATCAAGCCGTCCAATCTGGAACAGACGCTTGATGGATTTCAGGTCTTGCACACTAAAGTGCGTGAATCAAATGATTCAAAACGGACTATCTGTTGATTACCCTGTCTTAGTGACAGGAGAAGCAAATCAACAGATCTTTACTAACAGACCGCCAAATGTGGGAAACAGACATCTGTTAGGTGGAAATATAAAATTTGGTACAAGTATTGCATATATGCACAGAAATATTACTGAGAATTTTTTTTCCGATCAGTCCATAACTGCTCATATCTTCCATACAAGGTCCCGTCCCTAAAATCACTTAAACGTACATAACTCATTAAAAAATATTTATATCCATACATTTAGCAAAAATATTGCTAAAAAATATATGTATTTTGAAAATCCTTAAATCTTTCACACACATGCATACATGAAAACTACTATAAAAATGTGAAGAAAAAGGCGTTTGTAGTGGGAAGGGTATTATTATACGTTTGTGCTGATGTTTGTAACACACAAAAATATTGGTCCAATACCCACCTTAAAGTATACCGATCGATTCAGAATCATTTTTTTTGAGTCGATTAAGTCGACATGTCCGTCCGTCTGTCCGACTGGCTGGCTGTCCATGTAAACTTAGTGCGCAAGGTACAGACCGCAATTTTCAAGATAATTTGATAAATCATGTTTTTTGACAAAGGGACGAAGCCTATTGAAAATGGTTGAAACCTAGCGCCGATACAACCGTACTTCCCGATATTGACTTTTTATGCCGTAATGACGTCAAATATTTTTTCATCTCTCTATAAATTAGCACAAATAAGTTTTATATAAGTATAAATGACACTGCAGATTTTCGTAATAATCGGACCTTATTTCACCCTAGCCCCCATACAAGCCCCCCTTCAAAAAATGTCTTAAACGTCTAAAATTGACTTGTAACCATTTGTATCGCAATGAAACTCAACAAAACTAACTATTATTTAAAAATACATCCTTTTCCCAAATTGGCCTATATAAAGCCTCATTTAGAAAATTTTGTTTTTTTATCAATAAATTGCTTTGGAATTAAGGTAAAATTCAACATAAAAGTTTCTTTATGATAAATAAAAATTTTAAAAATATACTCATGGTGTAGGGGCCATGCTCGACTATACTTTCCTACTTGTTTTAAAGATAGATTGTTTGTTTTTTTTTATTTTTTTGAGCCAGTTTACTCTAATTTTTATTAATAATGTTTCATAATGCAGATAGTTTAGCCGAATTCGAGGCCTATATTTCAATAATCCGTTTATGGGAAGCTGTTAATTTCATGTTTCTAAGTTCAATTTTATAGAAATTTCAAAAAGTGCCTTTGGCAGAACGAAAAAGAACCAAAAAGACCCCTTTTCTAGGTTCTTACCAAGTCGAACAAACAAATTTTGAAACGAATTCGCAGTACGAATAATATGATTATGTTCCATTTGACGAATTTACGCAACGAATTGTTGTCGTCTAGTTCTTCGTGCTATACGAAATTCGTCGTTCGTCCCAATTGTGCATATACCATTATACATAGTGTATCTATGCCTGACAACTTTTTTCAAAATTAAAAAAATAAAATATCACCTCATAAAAGTTCATACTTTAAAACGCAATATCTACCCAACTATTCAAAACGGAGGATGCCACTAGATTCTACGACAAAAAAATTAAGTTTAGGTGTTTTGGCGTTTTTCGGAAATGTGGAACGAAATAAAAAACTTAGTTTAAAACAAGTAAGAAATTATAGTCGGGCGAGGCCGACCATATAATACCCTACAACAATAGTCGACAAAACTTAGTTTTGTAGAACTTTAAATGACATTACTGATTTTTATAATGACCGGGCTTCATTTGACCCTAGCTTCATTTGATCCCATACAAACTCCCCTTCAGAAAATTACTCAAAAGTCAAAATTACAATGGCCATGTTTTCCCCTACTACCCTTTGAGCCCTCTTGTAAAAAATCTTTTTTTTGCCAAAGAAAGTAAATATATTCCAAAATAAAGTTAAAAAACAGATCAAATGCTCTATTTTTTAAATAATCCCCATTTTTTACAAACTGACTGGTGTAGGGTATCATAAGTCGGCTACGCCCGACTATACATTCATACTTGTTTTTATTTGATTTCAAATTCTGAAAATCATTCTTAGGAAGTAATTTTTATGTTTATTTTTTGGAAGTTATTAGGAAGTGAAATTGTAGTATTAGAGAATACTAGCTAATACCCGGTATGCTCCGCTACCCCAATCGAAATTAAATATATCATAACCAAAAAAATATATTTATTTAGTTACTAAATTATAAAATTTTTCTTAAAGGTTTATTATAATTTCTCTTCTATTTATTTCTTACTTGCTTAAGTTTAATATATATTTTTATTCTTAAAAATAATTCATATTCTTATGCCTTGTCATATACATTATTTTTTGTTTTACTTTCTAGTATAAATAAAAAACGCACTTAAAGATTTTTAAAATTTTAACCACAGTAGTTTTCCAGATTAACAATATGTTACATATGAGTGATTCATGATTTTACTCCAAAATATCCAGATGAATATTAAAAGTTCGTTCGTTGTACTCTAACCCCCTTATTCACAAACAATTTTTTTATTTATAAAAGGTTTATAAAAAATCATACAAAATCTAATTTATAAACCATTTATAAAATAAAACAAGTTGGAAAGTATAGTCGGGCATGGCCGATCATATAATACCCTACGCCATTAGTATATTTATAAAATTTTTATATTTCATAAAGAAACTTAATTCCAAAGTATTTATGCAATTTATGGATAAAGAACAAACTTTTGTAAATGAGGCTTATAAAAAATATAGGTCAAACATGGGCCGAGCCTCATTAAATTTGGGAAAAGCTTATAATTTTAAACTACAGTTTGTTTTGTTGAGTTTCAATGCGATATAAATGGTTACAAGGCAATTTTAGACGTTCAATACATTTTTTGAAGGGGGGTTTGTATGGGGGCTAGGGTCAAATAAGAGCCGATCATTACGAAAATCTGCAGGGTCATTTATACTTATATAAAACTTATTTGTCCCAATTTTTAGAGAGATAATAGTATATTTGACGTAATTATTTTATATTTATTGCATAAAAAGCCCAAATCGGGAGGTACAGTTGTATGGGGGCTAGGTGAAATAATGGACCGATTTCAACCATTTTCAATAGGCTTCGTCCCTATGCCAAAAAATATGCTTGGTCCAAATTTCATCAAATTATCTTGAAAATTGCGGCCTGTACCTTGTGGGTTACGAACATCAGCACAAACGTATAATACCCTCCCCACTATAGTTGTGTACTGTATTAATATTATTTGTGAATAAGGGCGTAAATGTTCAGATGAATGTCAAAATTCTTCAAGTAAAATTTAACGATTTTAGCTCTAATAGATTCTCATACATACGAATTTTAATATTTTATTTATATATGGGCTCCAAGCCCTCATGGGTAGTCCTCCAATTTATTACACAAAATGTTTAATGGATGTTAATGCTATTAAACGAATTTTTGTATTTAATTTATATGGGAGGCACCACGCCCCCTAACGTTAGCCCTCCCACATATTATCCTAAATAATCATATTGACACTAAAGTGGCCCGACAAAATTTGAAGACTCTGTTATATTATCTCAAGATAAAGGAATTTTTGTATATAATTAATATGGGAGTGTTGCTCCCCTCATAGGTAGTTCTCCAATTTATTATCCAAAATGTTTACATGAATGTTAAAGTTATTCGTGCAAAAATTTAAGATTCTAACTTTAATAGTTTCCAAGGCAAACGAATTTTTGTATTTAATATATATGGAAGGTGCCACACCCCCTGATGCTGGTCCGCCCAAGTTTTATCCCATATAATAATATAATATAATATTGACACTAAAGTGCCTCCGACAAAATTTGAAGACTCTACCTGTTATATTATCTTAAATATACGAATTTTATATTTTCTTAATGTGGACGTGGCTCCCACTTCAAAATAAAAAGTAGCCTATTACCTATTCCAGACATACAGGAATATGATGTGAAAATTTCAAGAAAATGGTTCAGCCGTTTACTAATCTATAACTTTCAAACATATAAACATACAAACAAACATTCATTTTTATATATATGGATAACTAATTTTATTTAGATAATATTTAAATAAATAAATTACACATTTATTAATTGACTCCAAAATAAAATGGTTTATTTTTGATTCCTTGGAATGTTTTCAGTTGTAGTAATAAATAGAATATAACCGGAACGTCCGTTTGTCCAAATAAAAAGTCAGTTGTGTGAAATTTAATTTGAGTTTGCCCACCTACGAAATTTGCTTAGAAATATTCCTTATGTGGAATAGGGTTTCTTACTATATTCGCTGTTCTGTTCATATAATTTATGTTCCTAGTTCTCATACTCTGGTCAATGTCCATTGGTTGTGGTTTTGGTATAAAAGGTCTTGGGGAGTGTAATTTGTATGGTGGTTTTGGTGATTTTGGCTGTATTGATTGTATTTGGGAATGGCTCCTTGATTTTGATAGTAGTGCAATCCGTGAGAAAGTTGTTGTCTTTGGAATTGTTTGGTTGTTTGCTTTGGTCAAGGTATTGGAAGAATGTGTTCTAATTCCGGATAGAATGTTGGTTGATTGATTATCTGTATAGTGCAGAGTTAAGCAACGAGAAATACTTTCCCAGTTCAAGGGTGTATTCCACGATTCTAATATGCCATCTGCACTGCCAACAATTTTATTTCTTATTACGCTAAGGATTCCAAAGTATTTGGGTGTTCTTTTTAAATGTTTGTAAATATTAAAAATTCGATCAACAGTTTTCCTCCATGAGCTATATTTCTTGGTTGTCCTGTAAATTTCCTTAAGCTTCTGACTACGTCAGGTATCCTGTCCAAGTTATTTAGTTGTGCCCTATTTTGCGGTCAATTACTTGATTCCCAGCATTGTCGGGATTTCTAACTTGTTCTTGTGTTGCCTCATTGATCATTCTCCTAATTTCCATTTCTAAATCCCTCATATTAAATGGTGCCTGATTTTCCTGTACTTTTACTACAGGTGGCCTTATTAAATTATTTGGGTTTGACATTTTAACAAGGAATATGAGATGACTAACTTTTTTAATTATGTAGTGTTATTGTTATTATTATGAAACTGGAGGTTCCCGTAGGAATTTCTTAAATATAGTGTTAGTTTGTACTACTGTAACCTTTATATTTTATTTTATCCTCTTTAAAAATTTCCACAAAATATTGACTTATTTTTTGTATTGTAACCTTTTTATTTTTTTTCTTTATAGTCATTGAAGTTTAATCATTATAGTTAGGAGTTTTAGTTTTGATTTTTCATTCGAAATATATACTGGCATGAATAACCTATATCACAATGAAAATCTATTTTAGTGTAGAATATTTGCAAAATGTGCATGGAAAAATGTTCACTTCATTTTTATACGTTTGCTTTTAAATTTCGAATCTTTTTGTTTTAAATTGAAAATTTTAAACTTTATAAAAAACAGTATTATCGGAAGTACTTTTCAAACGTATTTAAAATTTAGAGTGTAAATCTTTCAAACCAGTGTTTACTTTTACTAATATATTAGTCAGCATTTGCCGCAAAATACATATTTTTATCACTCGTCATACTAAAAATATTTAAACTTTTTCAGATTTAAATGTTATTTACTAAATATTGCCGTTCTGTTTTTATGTTTAACTAGAAAAATTGCGACGTTACACTGCAATTTCTAGCAGCACGAATGAACAGTATTAATCTCTTGTTTGTTGTACAAGAAAAAATATATATTTTTGTGCTATAGTAGCGCACACTCAAATCTGTTAAACTAATATGGCTAGTATTGATCAAAGTAAATTAATAAACAGCTGACTATTTTTTTCTACTATAGTTTCTATAGAAAAATAAAATTAGTTGTCAAAGTTTGTTTTGAAAATTGCTAACATTGTTTATGTCGCCATTTTTAAATTGTGTTTTGCTACTTGTTAAAATTTGTGAAAAGTTGAAAAAATGAATTAAAAGTGGTTTTAAAGTAGTTAAAAAGTGTTATAAATTGTATAAAATATAATAATATAATTAAATCCTTAATATTTTCAACTCAAAAGTAATATTTTATATTTATGTTTTGTTCACTTTGTTGTTAAAGGAAATTTTCTTAAATTTTATTTTGACACATTCTTGGATTATTCCAAAAACAAAATACATGTGTTTGTTGTAGATGTTGTTGTACAACAAGAGATGTCGCTACTTTATTAATTTACTTTGGTATTGTCATAAAAATTGTTTGTAAAATATACATAGTGCTACCTCCCATACTATTAGAGTCAGAATCTTCTAATTTTGACGAAAAACATTAACTTCATTATGAACATTGGGAAAAAATGGGCGGACTTTTATTAGGGGGCTTGGAACCTCCATTTGAATTAAATAAATATGTACATGTTATTGAAAATATGGCTACCCCATAAAACACAACTCAAATTAAAAGCGTGTTTATTATTTTGTTCTAATAAATAAACATTTTTGAGCAATGTAGTTGTAAGATTATATGGTTATACTTCTAACAATTTTATAACCTAATGATAGTTTTAAATATTTTTTTGTAGAAATTAATAAATTTATAATCACCTTGTATAAAACAGGGTGAACACACATAATTAAAATATTTTTTGTTGAATTCTAATGAGCTTACTTTACATATTATTCAAATCACACTGCTAAAATGTTTAAGATTATTATATATTTTTTTTTGAAGAATTTTGTAATACATTAAGGAAAAAAACAAACAAATATCAATGTAGTATTTTTCTGTATTATATCATACAGAAATTATGAGAATATTTAAACTATTTTTTAATAATTAATATGTCAATCAGTACAGGATATTATAGGTCGAATATCATCGATATATGGATGATAATAAATATACATATTAATATCGACATACATACTTAAATGCGTACAAATGTGAAGTGTAATACTGAATTTAAGCTCATGAAATGTCATAAAACTGTCAGTGTATTTACATACACACCTACATATGTTTATTTACAAATTGCTGCATCAATATTGCCAAAAAATAATAAATAAAACTACAACTGGCAGTAGCAAAACCAAAATAAAGTTACATTGCTGCTAGGAAAAACTAAACGCAAACAAAAATAACATCAATACTCTCCATATTAGTTTAACAAATTTGAGTGTGCGCTGCTAAAGCACAAAAATATATGTGTGTTGACCTGCAATTATGTCTGCCTGCTACTAGAAATTGCAAACACGAGTTGCAATTTTTATATTAATACGAATATATATGACTGCAATTTTTAGTAGCAAAGTGATACAAAAATTATAAAGTTTCATATTTATTTTATAGTCATATACAAGAGAGGTGGTGCTAGTGCTGCATATTTAAACGCTGTTTCAAACATGTTTCAAGTGTTCTTTATCATACTTTTGTTTTAAATTTTTATTAATACCACTAAATATTTTAAAATCCATTAATATTTTTACATAATCTGAAGATAAAACATTCATATATTCATGTTTGCATATTGTCCATTAATTTCTACTGTTATTTTACATATATTTAACGGTTTTTCTTTTCGGAGAAGAAATGTTCTCCTCTTATTTTTGTAAAATAAATAATTTTTTTAATGATAATTTTTTATATTGAATAAAAACTTAACTTTGAAAATGTTATAAATCTCACACTTTATATTTTCTTAAAAATTTTTGATAATGTCATGTTTATTTCAAGGACAGAATATTTTTGAATCGATGTTTATTGGGATATTATTTAGGCGAAACATTACGAAATTCAACATATTAGTATTTCTTAATTACTTACGTTTACTTTTGCATAATTTTCATGTTTACTTTTACTGTTTTATCATACTGTTAACAATATGTCAAAACATAGATGAACTTTTTAATAGTACTCGTTCATCCGAGGGTAAAGCAGTAACGAGTAATTGGGGTGAAGTTGGCAGGGTTTGATTTATGCAAAATTTATGTTGGTATGTGTAAAATCTGGGTATAAAAGGGCTAATGGAGCAATCTTTCTTCCTTTCCTAATTCTACCTATACTCGGAGCCTTAAAAATCTTTTTTTTTTTGCCAAAAAAAGTAAAAATATTCCGAAATGAAGTTAAAAAAACAAACCAAATTCTTAATTTTTTAAATAATCCCCATTTTTAACATACATACTGACTGGTGTAGGGTATCATATGGTCGGCTACGCCCGACTATACATTCATACTTGTTTATAATTGCATTAAAAAAATAAGTATATTAATGTAATTCTAAGAAGTTTAATTTCATAATTTTGATATTTTTTGTTTATATAATAATTTTTAAATATTTATAAATTTTTGCGTTTATAAACTAAAAGATATTTATTTAAAAGCAAGTAGGAAAGTATAGTCGGGCATGGCCGACCATATAATACCCTACACCATGAGTATATTTTAAAAATTTTTATTTTTTATAAAGAATCTTTTATGTTGAATATTACCATAATTCCAAAATATTTAAGCAAAAATGTCTAAATGAGTCTTTATATAGGTCAAATATGGGCCGATCCTCGGTAAATTTGGGAAAAGGATATATTTTTATTTTATTGAGTTTTATTGCGACACAAATGGTTACAAATCAATTTTAGACGTTTAAGACATTTTTTGAAGGGGGGTTTGTATGGAGGCTAGGGTCAAATAAGGGCCGATCGTTACGAAAATCTACAGTGTCATTTATACTTATATAAAACTTATTTGTGCCAATTTTTAGAGAGATAAAAGAATATTTGACGTAATTGTGGCATAAAAAGTTCAAATCGGGAGGTACGGTTGTATGGGGGCTAGGTGAAATAATGGACCGATTTCAACCATTTTCAATAGGCTTCGTCCCAAAAAACACGCATGGTCCAAATTTCATCAAATTATCTTGAAAATTGCGGCCTGTACCTTGCGCACAAGGTTTACATGGACAGCCAGCAGGGTCTTAGACCGATATTTTTGGGTTTTACAAACTTCAGCACAAACGCATAATACCCTCCCCAATATAGTGGTGTAGGGTATAATGATAAAAAATAGTTAAAAACAAATTAAATCGGTTAAGCAAATACAGTAATTGAGCGAATCATAAACACCGTTCTATACATAACATAGGTGAACAGTGTGTGACAAAACTTTCTAGCTCTCTTAATTTCTTCATATAAAAAACAAACATTAAAAAAATGAAATAGAAAACAAAATAAAAGTAAATAACAAAATTAAATCAAATAATCATAATTTCTTTTAAAGAAATATATAAATAAAGGGTCATTCTTATCGTCGAAACTCAACTTTGGATTCACCAATACGACAGTGAAAGATCTTTCATCGTTGGAATTGCAGTGCATGAAAACAAATGTAAGTTTCCTTTTCCCTATTTTAACACATATTTAAAACTTACTTTTATAGAGCTGAATGAATCTTAAAATATAAAGTGTTTTCTTGGCCTGTAAGCTACAGTGATTAATTATGTTAAAATGGTGCTACTGTTAACCATAATATATTCGTGCCTTAATACACCGCTTATTTGATCGAAAATTCATTAACAAATATTAAAATCGGATAGAAAATTAAAAATCCGTCAAAATAAGTCCAATAAGGTAAGAAATGGGTTTCTTAATGAATATATCATCATAAAAATACATAATTAATTACTATTAACATTTTACTAAAGCTAGAAAAATGATTGGATAGTTTGGATTCACAACATTTGAAAACTATTTTTAGTTTTGTTTTATACATACAGAGTTGTATTTTTTTGTTTACATAAATTTTTTTATTTTTATCCGTTTAATTTAAATATATATTGAAAATCAAATAATAACTCAATACTAATAAAATAAAATTGGTGTAAATACACATACACACCTTATTGTTCTTGCTGTGTTACAGGTTAAAGTCCTGTCGGAGACAAAATTTTTTGTTATTTATTTTTATTTTTTTTCGTTTAATTACGAATATTTATTTATTTTTTTTTTAATCAAGGTAATCTATTTACGATATCACAATATGGTAATTTTTGCATATTTATTAGTATTTTTTAAATGTACACACATAAGTACATATCATTAGTGAATAATGATACTACAGTTCGAAAATAATAAACTTTAATTATACCCTACACTGATGTTTGTAACACACAAAAATATTGGTCCAATACCCACCTTAAAGTATACCGATCGATTCAGAATCATTTTTTGAGTTGATTAAGACATGTCCGTCCGGCTGGCTGTCCATGTAAACCTTGTGCTCAAGGTACAGGCCGCAATTTTCAAGATAATTTGATGAAATTTGGACCAAGCATGATTTTGGACACAGGAACGAAGCCTATTGAAAATGGTTGAAATCGGTCCATTATTTCACCTAGCCCCCATACAACCGTACCTCCCGATTTGAACTTTTTATGCCATAATTACATCAAATATTCTTTTATCTCTCTAAAAATTGGCGCAAATAAGTTTTATATAAGTATAAATGACAATGCTGATTTTCGTAAGGATCGGCCCTTATTTGACCCTAGCCCCCATACAAACCCCCCTTCAAAAAATGTCTTAAACGTCTAAAATTGACTCGTAACCATTTGTATCGCAATGAAACTCAACAAAACTAACTGTTATTTATAATATATCCTTTTCCCAAATTTACCGAGGATCGGCCCATATTTGACCCATATAAAGCCTCATTTAGAAAATTTAGTTTTTTTTTTATCAATAAAGTGCTTAAATATTTAGGAATTATGGTAATATTCAACATAAAAGTTTCTTTATAAAATATAAAAATTTTATAAAAAGTTAAAATTTTAAAAATATACTCATGGTGTAAGGTATTATATGGTCGGCCATGTCCGACTATACTTTTCTACTTGTTTTACTTTAAACATTAAAGTCTTTGTTGGTAAATTTATTTATATTTTTAATATATATTATAACAAGTAAGAGTGCTATATTCGGCTGTGCCGAATCTTATATACCCTTCACCATAGTGTATTTTAAACATAATTGATCTTACAGTCTAGTTAATAAAAACATTAAAAAAATTTGAGTCGATTTAAGCTGAATGTTTTGGCGGCGGCTGAAGCAACTAAATATAGTTCGGCGGCGGCTAAGCTCCGACTCGAAGCCGGTCGACTTCGACCTCTGATTCATTGCTGGTAAACATTGACGAGACGTAGATTTTGTTTTTGTTTATCGTAAAAAAAAATTGTTTTAAAAAGCACTTGGAAAAAATTTGTGTTAGTTTTAAATTTTAAACTTACATTATTCGCATAAAAATTATTGTACAATAACTCACAATCTACTCTCATATAATTGAAAACGTTTTAAATACTTTTTTCTATTCATTCATCATATATTTGCAAAACAAAAGGGAAAATTATTTTATTTTAACAAAAAATGCAAATCATATTTTTATGCTGTGTATTTTTTGTATGTTTGGATTCCAAACATACAAAAAAAATACACAGCTGAATAAAACCAAATACATCTACACACACACGTGTACATCTTCTTCTATATACAGTGTTGTTGTTGCTTTTATAACAATTTTTTGATAAAATTTTCAGAGGTTGTCTCGGATTTTTGCTCATATCTCCGTTATTTACCGACCGATTTTGCTGATTTTAAATAGCGATCTTCACGAAAGCATGTCTAATAGAATTATTGAAGATTCGGATCTCGCCGATATCTGGGGTCCTCTAAAAACTGATTTCAACAGACAGACGGACAGACAGACAGACGGATATGGCTTATTAAATAAAGTGCTTAAATATTTTGGAATTATGATAATATTCAACATAAAAGTTTCTTTATAAAATATAAAAATTTTATAAAAATTTAAATTTTAAAAATATAAATTCTGATCTCGCCGATATCTGGGGTCCTCTAAAAACTGATTTCAACAGACAGACAGACGGACAGACAGACGGACATGGCTTAATCGACTCCGCTAGTTTGATTTTAAAGGTATCGGTATATAGGTAATTGTATTTGGGATCGTGTTTAATGACAGATAAGAAAAATACACGATATTATTTTTGGTAACATCGAACACAAACAATGCAACGAAAGTGAATCCTAATATAACGTGAATATTCAAATTATTTTCCCCCTTGTAGCCTTTATTTTTCCCTTCTAAATAATCAACCCTAAAAGCATGCATTTTAAATTTATCTTTCTGTAGTAGTTAATACTTTATCTGTACGAGTGATAGAAGTAAGAATCCTACCATTAGCCGACGAGACAGCAGCCGGAACTGAAAGCATGCTACATCTTCTTCACTTCATACAAAAGACAAATATGCATACATTATTTCGAACTGTTATAAACTAATCATCCTTAAATATAAGTGGAGCAGCGTCAGTTGATTTCCAACACCCTTTCTTCTGTCCGAACCAGCTACTCGGGGGCCCTTTTGTTTCTGCTCACTATTCTTCGGAATACCGCGGGAACGCGCTGTCTGGCAGGACGATTTATTTTTTAATGTTAATTAATGAAGAGTTACAATTAAACTGATACTAAAATATATTTTTAATTAAAATAATAAACAAAGGTAAGTTTATTACCTTTGTTGCTAATTTGCTTAGGTAAGGTGCAATGACCTGAAGAATTTAAAATTAGTTTTAAATATTTTGCTTCTTAACTTGCATTTTGTTTTTATCTTCGTTCAGCGTTGTAGTTCCTTTTGATTCGCTTTTGGTGTAATAATAATGTAGTCGGGGAAAAAATTTATAAAACTGATATGTTTAAAATTTATAATGAGTGTATATAAAATTCGGCTATTAAAATGTATGTATTTATTTGTATTGATTGTAAAGGGTAATATAATTTATGTTTTACCCATTTTAAAATAATGTTTTTTATGCATCACTTGAATAAGGAATTATTATATTTCAAAGAAACTAAATAGAATCTTTTAATTTAAATCGATTAATGTTATAACGCTATAAATATTACACAGTTATATAATTAAACAAGTATGAATGTATAGTCGGACGTAGCCGACCATATGATACCCTACACCAGTTAATATGTATGTTAAAAATGGGGATTATTTAAAAAAATAAAGCATTTGGTTTGTTTTTTAACTTTATTTCGGAATATTTTTACTACATTTAAGTCATTTTCTGAAGGGGAGTTTGTATGCGGGCTAGGGTCAAATGAAGCCCGATCATTACAAAAATCGGTAGTGTCATTTAAAGATCTATAAAACTAAGTTTTGTCGACTTTTGTGAACATAATAGATCATTTAAATTAATTATAAGCCCAAAGGCCCTATTTGAGGGGTACAGTTGTATCGGGGCTAGTCGAAATAATGGACCGATTTGAACCATTTTCAATAGCGTGTGTGCCAAATTTCATCCAATTATCTTGAAAATTGAGGCCTGTACCTAGCGCGCAAGGTCATACGCTTGCGGACGGACATAACTAAACTGACTCAGAAAATGATTCTAAGCCGGTTGGTATACTTGGAGG
Organism: Lucilia cuprina; assembly: GCF_022045245.1. NCBI lineage: Eukaryota > Metazoa > Arthropoda > Insecta > Diptera > Calliphoridae > Lucilia > Lucilia cuprina. The sequence continues at coordinate 12,600,579 of NC_060949.1, read as the reverse complement.
GGGGTTTGTTTAGGGGCTAGGGTCAAATAAGTCCCGATCATTAGGAAAATCGACAGTGTCATTTATACTTATGGGGCATTTTGCACCATAGTTAGTTCTATTGGATAGTAATTCAGACACAATTTTTCAACAAGATCGCTCGTGAACTTTCTAAGTTAGAGGCGGTCAAAATTTGACATATTGGCCATGCAGGTGTTTCTTCTCATCCATGTAATTTATTACCTATAATTCTTAGCAAAATGTGTCCCAAATAGTTTAGATAGCTATTTATGCAATCTTTAAAAAAAAAAAATTAATAAAATATTTTTGATTTTTTTTTAAATCAAAAAAATTTTTGACTTTTTTTAAAATGGGCATTTTTTATTTTTTTTTAAGCGACCTATCAAAAAAAATATTTTGTAACTCAAGATTTAAAATTTTTGAATTTTTTTGCAAAATCAAAAACTTTTTTTTTAGAAAATGGAATCATTTTTTTAATTTTTTTTGCTCAGAAGAAAGCTTATGTGGGATGCGAGTGGGATATCTATAAAAAAATGTTTTGTAACTCAAGACATACAACTTTTTACTTTTTTTTGAAAAATCAAAAACCTTTTTGACTTTTTTTCCAAAATGGACTCTTTTTATTAATTTTTTTTCTCAAAAGAAAGCTCCTTTAAAACCTTTTTGGTCGCTTAGTGGGATGCGAGTGGGATATCTATCAAAATAAATGTTTTGTAACTCAAGACAAAGGTTTTTAAATTTGCACTATTTTATTTTTTTTCATATTTGTGTGTAAACCTTAAAACCTTAAACCGATGGTATGTAACATACCCAACTAATTAATAGCCTCGATACTGTAATACCCATAATATGTTAACCTCAGGAATAAAAATCACTTTTTTTCTATGGAAATGTTGAATAATTTAATTTTGTTATTTATTTGTAATAGTGATTAATTTAATATAATAATAATAATAATAATAATAATAATAAAAAGATGAATAATTTAGTAAAATTTAATCTTAATCACAATAGATCAATTTATATAATAACTATTTTTACACTTAATTCATGAAGTTTTTAAATTTTCAAATATCCAAAGTTTTATCCTCTTTATTTGTCACCTTTATTAGCTGCTTTTTTGTCAATCCTTTCTGGGCGTTATTAGATTCAGCTACTGATTTCGCTGTTGGCTTCTTTTTTGGCTTTGGAAAGAAATCGCATAGACTAGATGCAGAAAACTTTTTAATTTGAGTCTTCCATCGATAAGCGGTATGAAAGCATGGTATTGTGCAGTGCCATCGATTGTTACCGCAGCATCGAATCTGCACACTGAAAACCATAATTTTAAATGTGGATGAACTGTGTAGAGGATTGCTAAATTTGAAAACCCATGACTTTTTAGTCAAAGAGCAGTGGTCATTCTTCAAGGACTTGAAAACACATTTGAAGTCTGGTGAATTTATTATTTCATTTGATTTCGCAGAGAGATAATAGAATATTTGGAGTAATTATGGCATAAAAAGTCAAAATCGGGAGGTACGGTTGTATGGGGGCTAGGTGAAATAATGGACCGATATCAACCATTTTCAATAGGCTTCTTCCTTCGTCCATGTAAACCTTGCGCACAAGGTTTACATGGGCAGCCAGCCAGCCAGCCGGACAGACGGATTAAAAAAATGATTCTGAATCGATCGGTATACTTTAAGGTGGACCAATATTTTTGTATGTTACAAACATCAGCACAAACGTATAAAACCCTCCCCACTATAGTGGTGTAGGGTATAAATATAAGTAGAACTGTAAAATTTTAAATAAAAAAGAAATTAAAATCAAGAATTTACCTATCACTTAGAAAATTGGAAAATAAAAACTGAAGATATATTTTAATTTTACAAAGAAAGCGGAGTAAATGAAAGTTTTTGCATAGTTTGTCCTATCCCAGCAAAAAATTGTCAGAAAATGTAAGCGATAAAATTGGATAGAAGCAATACAATGTGGGTGCCATATCCTAATATGGCACTGTTAAATTTGCATTTGAGACTAACAAAATCGATTGAAGTTTAGTACAAGAGAATATTAAGGAACGCTTTTTCGCAATTTGGAAACATATTTGGACCCATACTGTAGATTTACTAACAACCATAGATGGGTACTTTGCAGTACCAATAAAATTGCATTAAAATACGTTTTACTGGATACTGAAAATTTTTCAATATTTGCATTTGATACTAACAAAATCGATTGAAGTTTAGTACAAGAGGATATTAAGGAACGCGTTTTCGCAATTTGGAAACGTATTTGGACCCATACTGTAGATCTACTAACAACCATAGATGGGTACTTTGCAGTACCAATAAAATTGCATTAAAAATACGTTTTTACTGGATACTGAACATTTTTCAGTATTTTTAATTGATCTACTAGTATTTTTAAGCCAGTACTTACTTTTAAAATAATTTTCTGATAATTTTTTCAATTATGGACCGATCCATAATTGACCCTACTAATATCGATATTTATAAAGTAATAAAATATTCAAATTATCAAAGTTTATTTATATGACAATGATTTGATGGTGGGTATATAAGATTCGGCATAGTCGAATATAACACTCTTACTGGTTTCTAATTATATTACCTTTTACAATCAATGCAATATGATTTGTGAATGATACTCCACATAAAAATTAAAAATGAATTTAATATACGTTAATCATTTTTTTAGAAACTTAGCAATAAAAGTTTTAAATTTGTTTCTAAATAAAGTTTTGTAGTTTTTTGCATACATTGTTTACGTTTTACAATCTTTCAATTCCAACATAAAATGTTAAATTTTAGACCATAAATAATTTCCTATATTAAATATTAGTGTCCGACCGTACGGGTTCGGAGTGCGGTAAAAAGTGAGGTTCGGTCAATGTTCGGTGTTCGGCGAAATTTTGACCGAACACCGAACTTTTTATAAAATGTTTATTTATCATATTTTACATCATCAACAAGTTTTAAAAATGCTGAAAATTTGTTTACAGAAGTAACATACATGCCTTTAGAAAATTACTAACGTTCATAACATGCTTAAAAATACTTGTATTTTTATGATATTATACTTTTTTATGAACCGAAATTTCATATAAATCGGCAATTGAAATTTGCGAATTGTGTTAAGTATTGTAAATATATTATCTTTACATTATATATATTTTTTATTTTTTATTTTTTTTTTTTTGGAAACTCTTTACTAATTCGGTAAAATTCATTTTTATTTCGATACGTATTTAAAACGAAATTTATTGTCACCTTGGATCATAATATGATGATAAATACAAAATTATCATGATGAAATATTTTGACGGTATTTAATCATAATATGATATTTTAAAATTGTTATTATAACTATAATATGTTTAGACTACAATCATAATTTTAACCACAACTATTTTTTCTCTTACAGAGAATTATATCATTGTCAATAAATCGTTTAAAAACTAAAAATAAAATCGTTTAAAAACTAAAAACAAAAATGGTTTGTTATTAGAAATTTATCACTCTGGAATTCGGAATTAGTTGATAATTGACACAATTACTAATTAAAAATCCTCTTCAAAAAATCTTCCGGATGTTCATATTTTGGTTTAAATGTTATAAATTTATTAGTTTTTAATCATAAATGCGTTTTTTCATTGAATGAGTGAACTTTGAAAACCGAACAAAGTTCGTAAATATATAATTTATTATATAGTGGCCTCCGATAGGTTAGTGGTTGTAAGGAGCGCACAACAGGCCCGATAGAGGTCTATGTGTATTTCTTCGGATTTGATGTATATATGTACATCCTCCTTTCAAACTAACTAACTACGTTAGGTTATGCAGACTGCTTACTGACAAGAGTAAGTCTTTACTTGGGTCCTTTAAGGTCCCTTTGTAACGTCTGTAAAGAGAAGAAGATTAGGGAGAAAATATTTGG
>NC_060949.1:12583883-12596534 GCF_022045245.1 Lucilia cuprina | reverse complement strand
CGTTTAGGCGCCTAAGCAGCAGACTTCGTCACTTCTGCTTTGGCTGGAGGATTTGAGTCGGGTTGTCTAGCCAGGATGTTTTTTGCCCATTCAAGAGACGATTTCTCGTCCTTGGACAAAGCATTGTTGGGTTTGGCGCCATGTCGCTCAACAATGCGCTCGACGGCACGCCGATGTGCAAAAGCCCTACGGGAAGGGGTTTTGTGCCGTTGGGGATCTGCTGAAACACTGGAAGAGCCCGACATCGAGTTCGACGACTTCTCCAGCATAGAGGGAGGTGCGGATGAGGAACCCGACATCAGGGTCGACGATTCCTCTTTTGCACAAGGTGACACATGGGGGACATTTTTGTCACCCGAAGGCAGGGAAGAGGCTGACATTTGATCAGCTAGGGCTGCTCTCGCGGCTGCAGAGGTACTAGCCACAACGGGCAGAGGTACCTCACCGCTAGGGAACTAACTAAATATCATTTAAGTTTGGTAGTCAAAATATTAAAAACTTATAGTCGCGACATATATTCTCTGCATGCCTACATTTCATGTTCGTATATATATTTCTGCTTCAATATTGTTGACTTCGAATAATTTGTGTGGGAAATTATTGTTATATTATAGGAAAGCAATATTAGTATTATAAATATGTTAGCAAGTTGCTGCGTACTATATTGCATGTAAAAAAAAGTCGAAGGGGAAAAATCCTTCATCGAGTGAGCGTTAATATTTAGAAGTTGCCGCCTGAATATGTGCAGAAACATCCTATACATTTGTAAATAATTCTACAATTTAAAGATTAATAACGTTTTGTTTATATATTTGTAAAAGTTATTAAATTTTAAAAACTTAAATTAAAAAAAACAAGTAAGAGGTTATAGTCGGGCGATGACGACCATATAATATATTACAAGTTCAATTATACCTTGCTCAGATATACTTAATAAAACTTTGGATATTTAAGTAAAATATTGATGGGGGCTTTTTATAGGGGCTAGGGTCAAATGAGGCCCTATAATTATAAAGTTCATGAGGGTCATTAAAGGGCCAAATAGATTTCACACGCGGCTTGACAAATATACTACAATTTCACGTTTGTGCAAGCCCGCTGTGTAGTGTATGAGGGTGTTTCTTTTTTGTACATATGCTTGCGGTTTGCTTGTACAAAAAAATTTAACTTTGTCAAACTGTTTGTTTTTGCAAAATTTATATTTCGAGGAAAAATTTACATCTATATCTTTGCAAGTCCACAAAAACGTAAATAAATCGGTATTTGTACGGGCAATGTTTGTGTAGTGTGTAATGCAATGAAAAAAGTATGTTTATCAAGCCGCTTGTTTAGTCTATTTGGGCCTTAAGGCTAATATAGAACTTGGTTTTGCAGCTTTTTGTCGAGATAAGACAATTAAACATAATTGTGAACTTAAAAGTAATATTTGGCGGGTGGTGAAATAATGGACCGATGTTAACTATTTTCAATAGGCTTCGTGAACGGTGTCATAGAAGGCCATGTTTCAAATTGATAATTGTGGCCTGTACTTTGATTACAAGGTAAAAGAATGGACCGATCTTAACCATTTTCAATAGGCTTCGTACCTTGGACAATAAGATATTATGTACCAAATTTCATTGAACATTATAGCTAAATCGACTTAGAAAATGATTCTGAGCCTAGTACATTAAAACTCTCAGTGTACTTACATACATACATACATACATACATACATACATACATACATACATACATACATACATACATACATACATACATACATACATACATACATACATACATACATACATACATACATACATACATACATACATACATACATACATACATACATACATACATACATAAATACATACTATTTTATTCCAATGATTAATCATTGATTGATTAATCGATTAATTAATTAAGAATAACTTTTTATTAATCAATAAAATTACTGTATATATTATACAAAATTAAATATGTTTATAATAAATTTACTTTCAGTATTAATTTCTTACTTACTTTTCTATAATGAAGAATACTTTTAATCGCTGATTCATATGTACACAAAATATATTTTATCCCGAAAGCTTTGTTATTCAAAGAAATATATGTGTTTGGGTCATATTCGGAAGTGGACTTTTTCGGGAAAAAAGTTCTGTAGAGTGCTCCATATATAGACAAAACGTTTTTGTGTCGAATATAATCCGAATATATTAATAAATTAATGAAATATGTGCGTTTAAGTGATTTTCGAAAGTGGGAACTATGACCAATAATTGACCGATCCGAAAAAAAATTGCGCCGATCGTCACGCTTATAAAAGTACAAATATTTTAAGCTGGAGGTTCACACCACGCGTTTTCGCGTCAAAGCGTTGCGTGCATTACATACCATCTTCGCATTCTACGCTTCAAGTTACATGCAACGCTTTTTACGCGCCAATATTTGTTTTGATCTGCTGTTAACAAAATAAAAACATTTGATGGGAAATACTTGAATTAAACATTTCGTACCAAAATGGCAAATGAAATTTAAAATTTTAAAGAATTTATAGATTTAATTGAGTTTGTGAATATAATATATTGTGCCACAAATGTGTACAAAAAGCTCCCAAAAAATAATCGAAGATTTTGGGTGCGTCCTTTGTACTTGGAACGAGATGTGTCTGATTTTTTTGCCGCAACTTTCCTAAAGTTAAAAAATAGCGACCATGAACAGTTCCGGATAGCAACAAGAATGTCCCCAGACATCTTTGACTGTCTGTTCACAATTCTGAAGAATAAACTTGAGAAGAACTCAGCGATAGTTATACCAGCGGACTTCCTAACTTTAATGTAAGTTTAAACTTATGTATGTTATTAAATATTGCTATAATTGTTTCCCATTCAGTTATTTAGCGCATGGCACTAGTAGGCAGTACCTCTCATTGACGTTTAAAATGTCTGTGACCGTAATAAGACGTATCGTTTTGGAAACGTGTGAGGTTATATGGAATGAATTAAGTGGAATTTAGCTATCCTTACCAAAGACGTATGAATTGGAGTGAAGAGCGGAGGATTTTAAAAATATGAACATTCAGGTTCAAATTGTTACAATTATAAGGAAATGGTTTTATATTTTTATAACCATCATTAAAAAAGATTTGTCTCTAGACTAGAATGGTGTATAGACAAGACTATTTACTAAACTGTAGACTAGACTATATCCTAGTCTATAGACTAGATTATAGACTAGACTATAAACTAGACTAGAGTATAGATTATACTATAGACTAGACTACAGAGTAGATTATAGTTTAGACTAAAGACTAGATTATAGACTAGGCTATAGACCAGACTATAGACTAGAATAGAGTATAGATTAGACTATAGACTAGACTACAGACTAGATTATAGATTAAACTATATACTAGATTATAGACTAGGCTATAGACCAGACTATAGACTAGACTATAGACTACACTATAAAGTAGACTAGACCATAGACTAGATAATAGACAAGACTATAGACTAGACTATTAACTGGACTATAGACTAGGCTATAGACTAGAGTATAGATTAGACTATAGACTAGATAATAGACACGACTATAGACTAGACTATAAAGTAGACTGGACTATTGACTAGATAATAGACTATACTATAGACTAGACTATAAACTAGAATATAGACTATAAATTTACTTGTTATTTAAAATTTATGTTTTTTATTTAAAATTTATAGCATTGTCCTAATGAGTGTATGCGATGCGAATTACACTTTCACTGCGGTTGACATAGGTACTTATGGAAGCCAAAGCGACGGTGGAGGGCTAACCCATTTGGATTTTGGAAGGCTATTGCGATCAGAAAACTGAAATTTTCCAGCGGACACAATATTGCCAAATAGCGAAGTCATGTTTCCTTGTTATTTAGTTGGGGATGCTGCTTTTCCTCTTAAGTCATACATCATGAGGCCATATACCGGACTCTTGTTTTGTGATGAAAAGCAAAACTTTAATAAAAGGTTATCTAGAGCCCGCAAGACCATAGAAAATGCTTTCGGTATTTTGACAGCACGGTATAGAATCTTACGTGTAACCTTGAATATGTTACCGGAGTCTGCTGAAAAAGTTGTATGCGCCATTGGAAAAAAGGCCCAAAATTCTCTACTAATAATTCAACTAGAAATTCCAGCTAAGAGACATTTTGTGTGAATATCTTTGTAACAAAAATATAAAAAATTAAATTATTTTTTTAATTTTAAATTTAAAGATCCTTTTATTTTTTGCTTTTCAAAATTCATATGTTTTAAAGCTAAAAAAATATTAATTTTTTTGTATACTTAAATGATTTTTGTTTAATTTTTAAATCATTTTGTTTTTCAAAGAAAAAAGTTAAATTAATTTAACGACATCACTGGGTAAATCACCGAAACATGCGGCCCACTTTCTTTTTGAGATGATGGAACGGCAAACCGAATTTCTGCTATTTTTGTCATTTTATTCAAAAATTCGTTGAAGGCTTCGCTATCATTCTCCCGTCTTGGCTTCTTTCGGCTGCTATGTGGCACATCAACTTGACAGGAGCTGGATTCAGTATCCAAAGTTGGTACGCTAACTGGTGGTGAATTAGTCAGCTCCTCATCTAAAAATGACGTCTGTACACAAAAAATTTCAAATTAGTGAAAAATTTAACAAACATTTGTATACATACATACGTACATACATACGTACATACATACATACATACATACATACATACATACATACATACATACATACATACATACATACATACATACATACATACATACATACATACATACATACATACATACATACATACATACATCTACAAGGCTCTCAATGCTTTGTGAGCAGTCTTCTTCCAAAAGTGTAAAATACGATGCATGAGCACTTTTTTCATCAGCATTTTTCTCACGAATTGTTTGCGTTGAATTCAAGCTTGTTATTGTTCTGTAATAGGAAAGGAAAAAATCATTTTATTCCCTACTTAATACACAAACATAAATTACCTTCGTGGTTTTATATGTTCGCGCAGAAACTCCATTAGCTGTTGGTATGGCCATTGATTTTGCTCGAATTCTGCGGCACTACCAGAGGCATGATAGCTCTCAGCACATTTTTTTAAAAAATCGGTCCCTCAGAGTCCTCCAACGAGATTGGCAAACGTTCTCTATAATAAAAAGGCAATACAAAATACCGTCATGAATGTGTACAAACAACTATTTTTTAATTTATGTATATGTTATTACCTGGCTCATTTAATTCATCGGCAATAAATTTGTTCATCAAAAAATTTAAACTAAAATATAAACAACTTGTCAAAATCTGCTGTTTAGTACGCACGCCGCTTGTGATGCTTACAAAAGTAGATCTACTTTTTGCGCTCTATGCGTCAAGGCATCCTACGCTTTTGTGCGTGTAACTTGTACCAAATAAATACATTAATTAATGAATAAAAAATCAAATAAAAAATTGCAGAGGTGAATTCGATCGGAAAATCAGCAAATGTGTGTTTGCAAGAAAAAGTTTTAATGATGGCTATTATTACTAGGAAATAATTATGTGTGGTTATGTAGCCGTAGATTTTATGACGGTCACAAAAAATGAATTCTAAGAAAGTGTTAAAAAGGAAATCTTCATCTGATGGACATGGACAAACATGAAATTACTAATTACAAGGCGCATAAGACAACAAAACAAAAATTAGGAAGAGTTCCCTTCGGCACAAATATTTTGGAATATTGGAAAACAAAGAAGTTATATGATCCTGAAATGGGACATTTGCTAAATGTGGCTTTATCAGTTCCATCAACACAGGTTTCTGTGGAAAGAGCATTTGGTGCAAAAATGAATTTAAAGGTCATGAAAAAATAGATTTACACACCAGAAAGATGAGATAATAAAAAACAAACATACGTATGACATACATAACCCTTCGCACATTTCGAAGACAAAACTATTGCGCATCACCCCAGACGCCACGTCAGAAACCCTTCTGGACGATTGTCAGACGAGAACGCACATTTTACAAAAACAAAATACATTTATTTCGAATTTTCGTCTTCTAGAAATATACTTTTAAGTTACTTCCGAATAATAGTTAGAAGAGTGCATCCATTTTTCTTAATCAAAAAAATATGACTATTGCGTTTTTTTCATCAGAAAGTATACCTTTTAGTGATTTCTGGATGATAGTTAGGAGAGAACACACATATTACACTAACAAAATACATTGTTTCCTAATTTTTATATTCTTGGTTTGTATGTCTATAACACTTCTGGAAGATAGTTTTGAAGAGTGTACACATTACTATTGCATTTTAAGCATCTGGAAGTCTAAATTGTAGTCACTTCTGGACGATTGACAGACGAAAGCACACATTTTACAAAAACAAAATACATTGATTTCGAGTTTTCGCCGTCTGAAAGTATACTTTTAGGTTACTTCCGGATGATAGTAAGATGAGTACGAAAACAAAAAAATATAAATACTCAATTTTTTAGCGTGAACGTGAAAAAAATAAAAATAAATAATGCAGAAATTTGGCTAAGTTCAGTGATGTTTTGTGTTTTGTCTAGTCATGTTCAATTTTATCATTGTAAAACTTAAATGAGTTATAGAATTTAATATTCATAGAAAAATAGTGTATTTAATATATTGTAAATATTAAGCAATAAGACACAATATGACAGTTTTGTGTTAAAAGTCAACTGTTAAAAATCATTTAAGAAGGTTTTGTTAATTAGTGAAGTTTATTAAATATATACCAAAAAGTAATTATCTTCAAGTTTTATGTAAATAGAATTAAAAAGTACGTTGTCATATTTTACATTAAAATACTATTTTAGGAATAAGTTAACAACTCTAAGCGGCTTCCATTTCCATTATTTTTAAACGAAGTCTAGTATGTTTAATTAAAAATATTTTTATATTAAATAAATTTCGTCTCTCTCTTAATTGGTTTAGGAGTTACAAGTATTTTAAGACTTTTTCAAGTTGTACCTTTCGGCTTTCATAATTTGTTGACTTTTTTTTAGTTATAAGTACTAATATTCTTAAGTTTTTGAAAGTGATTAACTGCTTAATTAGAAGAGAGCAAACAAAAAATAGTATTGCAGTATTAGACCTGGTCCACACTAGGAAACTTATGTTGTGAAACTTTTTCTTCATTCTCTTTTGAAGTTTTCTTAATGTCCACACATAGAAACTTTTGTTTCAGAAAATACGTATTAATTGCATTGATTTGCATTTGATGAGAAGAATAACAAAACAAGTTTCCTAGTACGAGAAACTCCGTACCGCGAGAGAGATGAATTATATTCTTTCTCTCTGACGCAAAATCAAAATTTTCCCAAAAAAAATTTTCCTAGTGTGGACCGGCAGTTAGTGTCAAAAGCAATATCCCGTTTAGGGTCGTTAATCCATGACTTAGTAATTTCAGATCTTTATAGACGGTTTAATTCTAAGTTATTTAAAAAATGTTCATGAAAGGTAACGTTTTATTGATTCAAAACAATAAATTAATTAATTTTTAATTATTTTATTTTTTGTAGAAAGCAGTAATCCCCTATTAAAATACTTCTAACAGAATTAAAATATAAAAAGGGATCTGGTAAGTTATAAATGTCTTATTTCATCACGCGGTCATCAGATCATCAGAGAACTTTTTTGCTTCCTAAAGTATAACAAGTAATATCAATAAATACAAAAGTATGTATATTCAATATTAATTATAACATTATTTTTGTTTATTTCGATGAAGGATTAATGCGTTCCAAAATATAACTCATACAGTCATGTAGGAATTTCTTCTGCGGGTCTTCCAGAAGTATATTCCACGTTGCTCTTAGACGTTCCCCAGCTCGGCATCAGTTCTTCCCGACTAGTGACAAGAATTCTTATACTTCCGCAACATCGCTGGCGAGGTTTTAGCATGTTTGGAAGTTTAACACGGGTAACTTCCGCAATAGAAAATGTTTGTAGGGAAAGGCCAAAAAAATACATACATATACATATGTATATGTATTTTTTACATACACAACCCAGCAGTTCGACGGGACAGTCCCGCTGAACCAAATTAAAAAAGTATTTTGGAATTATTTTTTTTTAAATTTTTGTTTGTTTTGAAACAAAATATCCAAATACGGGTATCGTTTACTGTATATATAGTTTAAAATGCTGTATTATTTAAAACAAAATAACTAAAAAGGACTTTTTTGTAACCGGTTGCTCACGACGGCCATCGATAGACTAGAAATATTTTGGGAACCATTATAAAACATAACAAAGATTTTTTGAAGCTGGATAAAATATTGAATTTAACATGAATAATCGTGTTCCCATACGATATTTTCTTTAAAACTGTCCAGCTCACAAATGGACAACACTTAACCGAAAATATTTTGGGTAACATCATATTACATAACAGCGAATATTATGAGGGGGGTAACTCAAGCACCATTTTTTGTGAGTCGGTCTAATGTACATATATTACTTTTTTAGATTAGTTGTTAAATAAATTATATTTTCTACTATTTTAATTTCAATTAATTATTAATAAAAACTATAAAATTTCATTTTATTTGGATTTATTTTTATAGATTTTATTTTGGTGAGTATACAAATAGAAGAAGAGAAAACTCATCTTCTAGAAGACGAGAATACTCATCTTCTAGAAGAAGAGAATACTCATCTACAAGAAGAAGAGAATACTCTTCTTCTAGAAGAAGAGAAAACTCATCTTCTAGAAGATAAGATAGGAACACTTCTAGAGGATACTAGGTAGTCACTTCAAGAGTCATCTAGAATTTCTTCTGCGGGTCTCCAGAGTATCTTCCAAGTTACTCTTAGACGTTCCCCAGCTCGGCATCAGTTCTTCCCGACTGGGTGACAAGAATTCTTATACATCCGCAAACTCTGGCGAGCTTTTAGCACGTTTGGAAGTTTCACACGGGTAACTTCCGCAATAGAAAATGTTTGTAGGGTTTGTTCATCGTTCATTATGTCTCTCATTTGTTTCCTCTCTGTTAATTTTGGTATTACGGTATGCTGTATTATTTAGTGTTGCCAGATGTATCCTTGTCTTGGTTATTACCTGGGGAATTAATTTTTTTCTCATCTTTCCATATTAATGTGGTGATCAACCCATGTGGAAAGTTACTTTTGTGTAAGATATCAGTTATCCTTTATCATATTATTATCCCTGAACTGTCTGTCACTAGTCTTTATGACTTATCAATTAAGTTCATTGCCGTATTCAGTCGTCCAGAAGCATTGGTAATATATTACGTAGCAACTCGCAAACGTATTTATAATACCCACATATATTTCATATGGCTTGCTATAATATTTAATATTTTTATCTACACAAATTATTCGAAGTCAACAATATTGAAGCCATGCAAGCAGTAATATACGAACATAAAATGTACGCAAGCAGAGCATATATGTGCCGACGAAAAAACGAAACAAAACGATAGTCGCGGCTATCAGGTTACAATATTTTTACTATCAAACTTAAATATTATTTACTATATTAAATGACTCATGGTCTAAAATTTAACATTTCATGTTCAACTTAAAAAATTTTAAAATGTGAAAAATGTATGCAAGATATAACCAAATTTTATTTAAAAAATAATTGAAAACGATTATATTTATGTTTTTTTTATGCAGTGTTTACTTTTACTAATATATTAGTCAGCATTTGCCGCAAAATACATATTTTTATCATTCGTCATACTAAAAATATTTAAACTTTTTCAGATTTAAATAACATTGCTACTAAATATTGCCGTTCTGTTTTTATGTTTAACTAGAAAAATTGCGACGTTACACTGCAATTTCTAGCAGCACGAATGAACAGTATTAATCTCTTGTTTGTTGTACAAGAAAAAATATATATTTTTGTGCTATAGTAGCGCACACTCAAATCTGTTAAACTAATATGGCTAGTATTGATCAAAGTAAATTAATAAACAGCTGACTATTTTTTCTACTATAGTTTCTATAGAAAAATAAAATTAGTTGTCAAAGTTTGTTTTGAAAATTGCTAACATTGTTTATGTCGCCATTTTTAAATTGTGTTTTGCTACTTGTTAAAATTTGTGAAAAGTTGAAAAAATGAATTAAAAGTGGTTTTAAAGTAGTTAAAAAGTGTTATAAATTGTATAAAATATAATAATATAATTAAATCCTTAATATTTTCAACTCAAAAGTAATATTTTATATTTATGTTTTGTTCACTTTGTTGTTAAAGGAAATTTTCTTAAATTTTATTTTGACACATTCTTGGATTATTCCAAAAACAAAATACATGTGTTTGTTGTAGATGTTGTTGTACAACAAGAGATGTCGCTACTTTATTAATTTTCTTTGGTATTGATGATATTTTTATTTGCGCTTAGTTTTTCCTAGCAGCAATTAAATTTTTTTTGCAACTGCTACCTGCAAATTTATTTATTGTTTTTTTTTTTAAATATTGATGTTACAATTTGAAAATATTTGAATATGATAGATATGCATACATGTTATTGGGATAAAATTATAATAATTCTAAGTCGAAAGGGAAAAACTCTTCAGCGAGCCGGCGATAATATATAGAATTGCCGCCTGAATATTCGCAATATTTGCATAAGCATGCTATATATTTGAGTATAATTATACAATTTAAAGAATAATTTGTAAAATATACATAGTGGTACCTCCCATATGAATTATATACAGAAATCGTTTTTCTCGGAAACTATTAGAGTCAGAATCTTCTAATTTTGACGAAAAAACTTTAAGATTTATTAGGGGGCTTGGAACCTCCATATGAATTAAATAAATATGTATATGTTATTGAAAATAAAACACAACTCAAATTAAAAGCGTTCTTTAGATGTTTTTATTATTTTGTTCTAAAAAATAAACATTTTTGAGCAATGTAGTTGTATGATAATATGCTTTGATTTTTGTGTGTGAGAGGAAGAGAAAGAAATATCAACAATTTCTTTCTCTCACACACAAAATCAAAAGTTTCTCTACAAAAGTTTTCCAGTGTGAACCAGGTCTTTACAAACTACTCAAATCACACTGCTAAAATGTGGAATATTAATATATAATATATAATATATAATATATAATATATAATATATAATATATAATAATTTTTTTTGAAGAAATGTAGTTAATATTATTTTGTAATACATTAAGAAAAAACAAACAAATATCAACGTAGTATTTTATCATAGTATTATATCATACAGAAACTATGAGAATATTTAAACTATATTTTAATAATTAATATGTCAATCAGTACAGGATATTATAAGTCGAATATCATCGATATATGGATGATAATAAATATACATATTAATATCGACATACATACATACATACATACATACATACATACATACATACATACATACATACATACATACATACATACATACATACATACATACATACATACATACATACATACATACATGCGTACAAATGTGAAGTGTAATACTGAATTTAAGCTCATGAAATGTCATAAAACTGTCAGTGTACTTACATACATACCTACATATGTTTATTTACAAATTGCAGCATCAATATTGACAAAAAATTATAAATAAAACTATAACTGGCAGTAGCAAAACAAAATAAAGTTACATTGCTGCTAGGAAAAACTAAACGCAAACAAAAATAACATCAATACTCGCCATATTAGTTTAACAAATTTGAGTGTGCGCTGCTAAAGCACAAAAATATATTTGTGTTGGCCTGCAATTATGTCTGTCTGCTACTAGAAATTCTAAACACGAGTTGCTATTTTTATATTAATACGAATATATATGACTGCGATTTTTAGTAGCAAAGTGATACAAAATTGATAAAGTTTCATATTTTATTTATAGTCATATACAAGAGAGTTGGTGCTAGTGCTGCATATTCAAACGCTGGTTATTTCTTATATAGTGATAGCATGGATTGCGCATAACGAACCCGTGCATATAGCATATTGTCCTGATTTTTTGCAATATTCAACAGCATGAGAAATAGCTATTATTTCTGCAGAAAAGATTGAACTATAATTAGGTAATACGGAGTTATAAATAACTTCATCTTTCAACGTAACAGCAAAAGACGTGGTTTCATTTATTTTAGATCCGTCTGTATATATAAATATTCTTTGTTGGTATTTATTTAATAGTTCTCGGAACAATAAATTGTAAATTGTTCCTATAGGAACAAAGTGTGGTGTCAATACATTCTGAATTTAACAGCCATGGAGGGTGGGTTACATTAAGGGGTTTATGAATTCTAGCTTGAAGATCGAATTCTAATGATAGATGAACTGTTGTATATAATGATGATTGAATTTTGTTCATTTTCTTAGATTTTAAACATTTTTCAATTATTGTCTTCAGGGGGGTGTCGTAACTATGCATTACTGATTTTATTGCCTTTTTTTGATTCCAATTCGTATAAGTAATCCAAATCAAGAATATTGGATTCAAATAATATATTATTAATAGGGGTTGTTCTGTGAGCACCAGTAGCATATCGAATGTTTGAATTTGCACAAATAAGTATAAATGACACTACAGATTTTCGTAAGGATCGGCCCTTATTTGACCCTAGCCCCCATACAAACACTTCAAAAAAGGTCTTAAACGTCT